>NC_050454.1:8517382-8817382 GCF_903995425.1 Onychomys torridus | reverse complement strand
CAGTAGTGAAGATGGGCTTGCTTTCTGAATCACAACTGCACTCTTAAAGGGAGTAAAAAGATGGAGTCCTTGGAGTTTGGACTCTTAGAGAGAGATGCTGCCATTTTTTCAAGGTTATTTAGGGCTTGGCTACAGAAGGTAAGGAAAATTAAGGAGGGATATGTTGTTAATGTTTTTATATTTCTCTGAAAAATTTGAGTTGCTTTTTCTGTCCCTTTGCCAGGCTTAGAGGGTTCCTTCTGCACTCCATCAGCCCCTTTGTCTACTGCTCTGTTTTGAAGAGATACTAGAAGAAAATACAGTAAAACCACCACCATGTTAGTGACAAATGAATCCAGGGCTGGTACTTATCAGGATCCCTAAAGACATTCCCTCTGTATTCTAACTAGCTTCTACTCACTAAAAAGATATATTAGTATACAGTATCCAGAATAGACCTTAAAGTGGTTCCTTAAAACTCCCAAAATTTAATGCTTTTTTATTTCTATTTAACTTTTCATCTCTAGTCAGTTTTCTGAAGGGATGTCTTCTCTTCCCTTTAAAGACCCCTTCTAACTACACACATGCATACATAAATCCCAAGAGAAATCTAAATAAAAGAAAAATATCTCAAAACTCCACAAAACTCCACATGTCTTGTTTAACTCGGGAAAAAGTGAAATGTCTCCATTTAACCTGGACCAGCTGAGTATAAAGTGTAACCATATAGTTTTTAAAACATCATGGATGAAGGATTTTTTTTTAACTGACATGCTGAGGCTGGAAAAAAGGCTCAGTAACTCACATCCCTTGCTGCACAAGCATAAGGACCTGGATTTTAATAGTCAATGCACATGTGAAAGCCTAGGGTTGTGCTTATAACCCTCCACTGTGGGGAATGGAGACTGGGGTTTGCTTGGTGTTACTGGCTGCCAGTCTTGCTTCCGACTCACTAAAAGAAGCCATCTCAAAAGAATAAGGTGGGAAATGACAGAGAAGGACACCTGGAAACCTGCCCTAACTCTGTGATGTGTATATGCAGGTGCATGCACAGGTATGTGCACCTGCACACACACACACACACACACACACACACACACACACACACAGAGAGAGAGACAGAGAGACAGAGACAGACAGACAGAGAGACAGAGAGACAGAGAGAGACAGAGAGAGAGAGATGGAGAGACAGAGACAGAGAGAAACAGAGAGAGAGACAGAGACAGACAGAGACAGAGAGACAGAAAGAGACAGAGAATTAATGATGCTGTGAATGGCTGATTGGGAGTTTCTGTTTAGCCTACTGATTTGGATTTAAAATTTATCGAAAACTAAATGACTTCTAAGTGGATTTAAAAATAATCAGAGTGTCATGTTTCAAGTTATGATTAAAGCTCAGTGCTTCAGATGAAATACAGAATCTGCCCATCCATAAAAAATGCTTAGAGTTAAATACCTGGTCCTCTTTCATCAGCAAAATCCACAACACTTCTTAGAGTAAATGAGGCACTTCAGAAAAGCCACAGTGACTGCCAGTCCATAAATAAATAACATGCTACACAATCTAGTCTTAACTCTACAGACAGGATAAGTCTGTTAAACCTGTTAATGCAACACTCTGATACCCACATAATTATTAATTCTAGAATGGCAATGAGAGCACTTCTGTGCAATCTCATGGTGGTATATTTCTCTAAATGTTATTTTATTTAATAAAAAGTTAGTTCCTATACGTAGATCATATAGTACAGTTTTTAAATGTAGTTAAAGGTTTTCTAGACTACATATCATCATTTGTGTTTTAAATAAAAATATAGATAAGGTAGGTAATAAAAGTAACAAATTTTCTTACAGGAAGAACCATATTTGCATTCTAGATGTAACTTGATTCTTCAACTTTCTACACCATTTTATTTTTGAGTGTATCAGTTTCTTCTGCTGAGCTGAGATGGCCAAAAGTAACATTTGGCCAACTAGGTTGGCAAAACCAGAATGTAATACATTCTTTACATTTTATTTAACAAATTCTTTTTTTAACATTGATTTTTAATTATGGGTATGTGGGGTTTGGGTATGTGTACATGGGGGTGGGGTTTGTGTATGTGGGGATTGAGTATGTGTATGTGGGTGTATGTATGTATATGTGAGGGGTAGGTATATATATGTGGGGGTTGGGTATGTGTATGTAGGGGGATGAGATGTGCATGTGTGTGTGTGTGTGTGTGTGTGTGTGTGTACAAGGGGGGTGGGTGGGTCTGTATATATGAGTGCAGTTGACTGCCCAGAGAAACTGATCTCCTGGTGGTGGATCTACAGATAGCTGTGAGGAGCACAGCATAGTACTGGGATCCAAACTAGGGTTCTGTCCAAGTATATGGTATGCTCTTAACTGCTGAGCCAGCTCTTTAGGCCTCTTTTACTAATTCTTATTTCAACTGTGAAAAAGATTAATCAGAAAATTTCAATAAGAATTAATTGGCTTCTTGAGGTGACCCTCAAGCCTCAAAGAAAAAGAATCCTAGCAAGATTGTTTTTAAAGAGCATGCATGAAAAATTCATTCTTTACAAAACACTCCTTACCATTTAACTAGAGCTGTGGCATTCACTGTACTATTGCTAGATTTCCCCCCTCCTTTATTCTGAGTTCCTCTTCTGATGGGAAAATTTAAGCCAGTATTCTAAGTGGTGTGTGGGAGTCTTCACAAAGTACATATCTTGTTAATACATAATGGGATATGTGCATATATTGAACTCCCACATAATCTCCTAAACTGCTCTCCTTGAAGGCTATATGTACACAGTGTATATCTACTTTGATGGCTTTCTACCTGGTATTCTAGTTGAAACCATCTCACTGTTGACATAATACAATGCACTACTCATATCTAATAGGAAGATCATCAGAAAGTTTTTCTCTTTAGCATTCTACAGAGGCCTGGAAGACAAATTAGTATTGGCTTTGTCCAGTAAATAGATGACAAGCCATACATATAATTTTTAGCTTTCCAGTAGCCACACAGAAATGGCCAAACAAGGAAATAAGTGAAATTAATTTCATATTATATAATGTATGCAGTCCAATAAATCCAAAGGATTGCAATTTGAATATATAACCAACATGAAATTCCCAATTTGTACTTTCTATTGATTGTTAAAGCAAGGCTCTGCAACTTGGTGTTTATTTTCACAATATATCCCAGTTAAGACCAGCCATGTTAGAAGCATTCAGCAGCCACTTGTGGCTAGTGGGTGTCTGGCCAGAAGTAGATTTCACAGACACAAATGGAAAGGCCTGGTGAAAAGTTCTCATTGAATGCTTACACATCAGATATTTTTCTCTAATCAAATGCTTTTCATTTTCTGCTGTGTTCTTCATGGTTGGGTATCACTTCCCTGTTCCTGACCTTCTAGCTAACATCCATCTTTTCATTTTGTTCATATAGTCCCTCCTCCCTTCTCTGGGTGGACAGTTGTTCCTCTTGGCTTATTGTAGACATCATTTCCATCTATATAGAATGCAAGACATGCTAATATTCTCAACCCCTAAGTTTCTGGGCTTCCATGGTTTTTGGAGTAATACACTCCTTTTTGGAATCTTAAATTAATGTGTCTTTCCCAGGGAGAACTTTCCAGAACTTTCAAAAGTTCTATGACAGTAGCACTCAGTCTCTCACTTGCTGCCTTCAGAGTCCTTACTGTGAAGGGTTCCTTTGCAGGCAGGAGACATCATCAGGGGACACAGTCTTAGGCTACATAGTGGGTGCATGATTGATTTTTCTTGGATGAATGGATAATTGCTTAAATGAGTACAGTGATGGAAATGTTGAAAAAGAAAGTGAGTTGGTAAAAGTTCCATAGCTGGCCAGAGGTAGGTTCTAGATGACAGTCCAATTGAATGTACACAATTCACACATTTAGAGGCTATTCTTTAAGAGGCCAGTCATAACAGTGTGGAGAGCAGAGTTATAAGAACTCAAGCATCCAGAAAATTGAAATTACATATTAAATTAGCCATTTCTGAAAATCTAATGAGAAAGGGTTTTTAGTATTAGCTCTTAGCTACTGCTCTGACCTCTTGGGCTTTTATCTCTGCATTTGACTCTGTGTTTCTTATTTAATAAGATATAGTTTTTCTTGTATTAATTATAAGCTTTTTAAAAATTTTAGACAAAAAAGGGGGAAATGTGGTGGTATTGTGTTTCCCAAAATATTGTGCACCTCAATAAACTTATCTAGGGTCAGAGAACAGAACAGCCACTAGATACAGAAGCTAGAAATGGTGGCACTCATGCCATTAATCTAGCATTCCAGAGGCAGAAATCCATCTGGATCTCTGTGAGTTCAAGGTCACATTGGAAACAGCCAGGCATGGTGACACCCACCTTTAATCCCAGAAAATGATGGCAGAAAGCAGAAAGGTATATAAGGGGTGAAAACCAGGAACTAGGCTGGTTAAGTATTCAGGCTTTTGAGAACCAGTTTAGCTAAGATTCATTTGGATGAGGAGTCAGAGGCTTCCAGTCTGAAGAAACAGGATCAGCTGAGGAACTGTCGAGGCGAGGTAGCTGTGGCTTGTTCTGATTCTCTGATCTTCCAGTATTCATCCCAATAACTGGCCTCAGATTTGATATTATTAATAAGTACCTTTAGGATTCATGCTACCCTAAAGCAATTTGAACTTCTGATGGGAGTGTGGACTGGTAAAGCCATTATAGGAAGCACTATGTCAGCACCTGGTCCTACTTTAGTCCCATAAGTCCACCTGTGAGGAGGCAGATCTCAAATTCTAGTACAAATTCTTGAGAAAAATGTTTGAGAATTTTCATGTTTATGGTATTGTTGTTGAGAAAGAATTGCAGCGTGGTTTTTTTTTGTTTGTTTAATGTAAAAGTTTACAAACATAAACTAAGTGTAATTCAAAGAAAATATAAAGATGTGCAGCACATGTATCAGAACAATTCAATCTAGAAGTTGTGTGTAATGGAGTAAGAACAAAAGAACATACCAGTATTTGACATAGGTCTTTGCAATTGGTTTAGCCCTCAGCAATTGAGATTCACAATGAAGAAGAAAACTAAAAACAATACATATGTGTATGTTTGAAGTACCTACCTTTTCTAGCGTATGTGTGAAGTTTTAGGGTGTGTTTAAATAGGCCTCTGTCTTTTCTCTCCCTTCTTCCACTCCTTGTTCCTTTCTCTCCCATTTCTTCTTCCCATCCCTGCTTCTTCATTCCTTCTCCTCTCTCCTTTCCTTTCTTCCAATTTTTTTCTCTAACCTCCTTTTTCTGCTTTTTCTCCTGCCTGTTGACCCACACCACCACATGTCTGCATCCTTCCTGTTTTCCACCTTCAACTAATTTAAAGTGATCCTTTTGGAGACAAGCAGGTGTGGAGCTGTTTGAGGAGCACTGAAGTGTAGCATCATTTTACTCACCATCTGTGCATCTTAGATTACAAAACAGCTGTTTGATGGACATATTGACTTCACTGTCAACACAGACAACTTCACCAAGGTACCCTTAGTAAAGCCATACCTCTGCTTCCTCTAACTCAGAGGTTCTCCACCGTCCTCATGCTGCCACCCTCTAATATAGTTCTTCATATTGTGGTGATCCCAGAATATAAAATTATTTTGTTGCTGCTTCACAACAGCAATATTGCTACTGTAGTGAATTGGAATGTAAACAGCTGTGTTTTCTTGATGTTTGTCTGACTCAGAGGGGTCAAGGCGAACCATTGCTCTAGCTGACTTCCTCAGCTTATCTCTACCAGCTGCATTTATCCATTTACTTTTTTTCCTCAAGTGTTTAATGAAATCCTGTTTTATTGGATGCCCTCAGCAAAATTGTTCACTAAGTAAACTGAGTGTCATATCCTAGGTGATGAGTGTGTAAGGACTGATAAGTACAGTTCTCAAATTCTGTAATATATCAGTCTAGCTGTGAGATGTAATGAGTAATTTCATCACTAGCTAAAATTTACAGGTGTAGTTACACAAGAATGTGATAGTTATTTTTACATCACTAATTTATTCTTTCATATAACAATCTGAGCTAGTGATAAGACATCAAAGGACTAAGAACAGATCATCAACACCAATTAGACTCTATGAGTGCTGTTTACATACTACGCTTTCAGGGATACAAAGGTGAAAATTGGGACTGTCTCACTTTTATTCTAAAAGTTACATTACAAAAAATTAAGCATATATTAAAATAATAAACATATAAGAAATGAAAAAGTAACTCTGACATGACATACATAATTTAAATCCATTACTATGAATATATTCTGCTTTGCTTTGAAGATTTGTGATGTCTTAATGGAAGAGTGACATTGAATTAAAGAAAAAAAAGTCAAGAACTACATGTATAATGCCCCAAAGGCTGGGGAAAACATGTGGAAAATAGTGGAGGCTTCATTGTGACAGAACGTTTGTGGAGTACAGCACTGGGGGCAGTGGGGACACAGGCTGAAACAAACACTGAAAGATCATTGATGTCAACAGCTAACATGCATCCTTCATAGATGTAGGACAGATTCTGACAGGTTTCCTAATGCCAATGGGGTGTGCTGTCTTTTTTTTTGTAGCTAGCTGACAGACACATTTCATCCATACATTGAATTTTTAAAAAGGAAGCTGGAAATCAACTCTTAACTATTGCAGTAGATAAACTTTATATCTTGACCAAAGGCTCTTGTAATTAGCATTACACAGTTGAAGTCTACTGATGTGGCCTCCTCTCGATTCCCTTCGATGACAACAATTCCTGAGACCTTCCTTAGTGCCAACTCAGAGGCCAAAATCTTCCTCTTGATAGCACTCTCCTGTGTTCACTATTATTTTTTGGAAGGAGGGAAGGGGGAATTTCTGTTACTTCTCTTGAATAAATCTACCTAGTGTTTCTACATGAAGTGTCCTGGAGAATGGCTTAAATAGCATTTTAATGTGTCTAAGCTAAAGTGTTAGAGAATAACAAGGACAGTGTGTAGCATCAATATAGATGTACTGACATTGCTTCTTACTGCTTTTGGATAACTTTCATCTTACAATTCTGGCTATTTTTAGGGTAACTTGATTTTAGTTTTCATGGAAAACCACATAAAATTTCTTAATGACAGTTGGTCCTTGATTTCAGATAAATTAAAGGTCAATTAAGATTATTCCAATGCTATGAACTATAGAACGCATATAAATAATTCAAACATCTCTATTACTGTGATGTCTTGTATAACGTGGCTTCTTGTTATATTTATATAAATGTAAAATGTTAGTTTCTGAAATCACCAAATATTATCAACTACAATCAATGCTCAATTAAGTTTGCTTGTCCTTGTCCTTAATTTCTTCCTATTAATATAGAGTTAGACTCTCTAAACCTTCCAGTCTAGAGCATATACTGGACTCAGTTGATGGCTTTGAGACACTGATATAAAGAAACTTGAACTCTCTTTGTAATTTTTGGTTCCCTGTGTCACCTTGGCTAGGAAAGAATCTCATTTTCTAGGATGTTGATCAACCGACTGAGTAATGAGTAGCAAGTTGCTGATAGGTAAGTAATATTCTGACCAGGAGCTACAGAGGGAACAGAATTCCATATAATTGACTATCAGCTCTCTGTCATGGTTACCCACCAGTATTGGATCAACTTGGGTTCCCAGACTTCCATGTACATATAGGAAGCAAGGTGAAAATCTACTTATAAATGAAAGAATAAGATAGGTGTGATGACACAGGCTTTTAGTCTCAGTGCCCAGGTGGCTTGGGTGGATTGGGAGTTTCAGATCATCTTGGGCCATACATCAACCTCTGTCAGATAGATAAATAGATGATAGATAGATAGATAGATAGATAGATAGATAGATAGATAGATGGATAGATGGATGGGAGGGAGGGAGAAGAAAGGAGGGGAGGGCAGTACGAGGGCAAACTCTGAATGCTGTACTTTCACTTGTGCATTGTCAGAATAGCAGCTCAAGTGGTTGGAGTGAGGCTGGGGTAAAGAAGTCATGGAATGGTAGAAATCTGTACAAATGACCGATAGTTATAATGAGGTCACAGTGATCTCCCTTTCTTTTCCCTTGTATTTCTCTCTTGTACAAATAAAACTTCCTGCTAATATGAGCTAATTTGACAAGATAATCCACAAAACCTCGTCAGTCCTGTTTGCTCTGTTCCCAGGCAACAGCTACTTATTTTAAAAATGGTCTTTCAGAAGCCATGAATCATCATTGCTAAGTTTGAAGTGACATTTAACAGTGAAGAAATAGAGACCTTGGAGGACCTGGGTCTTCCTGGGTCTCAATTAATTCAGTTCAGCTCATGGTAGCGTGGCACCTACATCCTGCATTTATAAGTCCATTCACTCACTGGTAAACATGAGTCAAGCACTCCACTCATAGCTGAAAATCAGAGATACAACCAGCATTTGTCCTCTCTGTAGACTGGCCAGCACTGTAAGGATGACAAATGCATAAGAATCATCATAATATATGTCAAACTACATAGCCAATGATATAAAAAGATATAAAGTGAGTAGAAGAAAAGGAGATGCCATGTGGGTAATAGTCCACATTCCAGTCAGAGGAAGTATCCCAAGCAGAGATCAGAAGTCGCAAAAATGCTACATAAATTCAAAGTTACTAGAAGAGCTCTCAGCAATTGCTGGATGGTGGGTAGAGTACACCAAGACCATCTGTTATGATGGTATCTACAGTTATAATTTTCCATTGGACCTTTGTAAAATGTAGCAGCATACTTTAATTGACTTTTAATTTAATTAACTTCCTATTGATTTTTCTTTTTAAGGTGCCTTCTAATTAGTTGGCCTAATAGAACAGTAGCTTTTCTCCTAATGATCACTAACTGTGACTGAAACTACTTAGGTCCAGAATGTCTGTCTATGTAAAATAATCCTAAGCACCAACAGTGGAATGTTACTACATGCTGAACAACATGGTGTTGCAGAAACAAGAAGACAGAATCCAATCAACGAAGTTTAGTTTCAAGGTGGTTGGTCACTTTTGCACTACTTGACAAAAATACCTGACAGAAACAACTTAAAGGAGGAATGGTTTTTTGTGGCTCAGGACTAAAGAGAGATCAGGAAAGGCATGGCAGTGGGAGTGTGAAATAGACCTGCTCATATGGCTCGGATCAGGAAGGAGATACAATGGCTGGAACTAGGGTGAACTAGAATTTTAAAGACCCACCCATAGTGATCTAGTTCTGTCACCCAGATCCTACCTCCTAACATGTTCACAGCCTTCAACTCAGCGCCACTAGCCAGGGACTAAGGTTCAAAACAATGGGGGGCTTTTCAGAAGCAAACTGTAATACAGAGCATGGATTAGACTTTATGCCTCTGTCTGAGAGCTTACTCAGTTTTGTAATGATGCAGCAGTGTGCTGTGGGGATTTAATTTTGGAGCAACTACTAACTTTTAAAAAAGAAAGATAATTAACTAAGGCAAAGAATAAATTATACTCTATCTTCTTTCTTCAACACTTAAATCAAATGTTATATTTACACAAAACTTTCCCTAACAGCAGCTTAGCAAGTTGTGTGTGGTACTTGAGGCACATTTAACTACATGGCATTAAGTATCATTACATATTATTCTTTACACCATCTCATGCATCTCCAAATTTTTGGATTTGCCTTCATAACAAAATCTCTAGAACCCTAGAATACATAGAGAGTATATAGAGGATTAAACCTTTATAAATAAAAGTAATATAATAACTGAAATAAATAGGTAAAACCACTTTGGTAATCCCAACTTACCAATTACAGTCAAATTAAGGGAAGAAGTATTTCTTAGGACTTGTAAGAGGCATACAATATCTACATGACTAGACATGGGCAAAATAAAAAATCACTCTGAAATTTCAATGTTGCTAAAAATGTAAGAGAATATTATTTCAAGATGGACTTTACCTAGTTGGAAATGGTGGTGTCTGAGTCAATAAGAGCATGCTGCATCACTCCTCTGAGACAAAAAGAAATTAATACATTTGTACTACTCATTATACAGTACTTCACAAGCATGGTGGCCGATTGAATGACTGTGCAGCTGCCTCTTGAAACACAGCCATACTGTAGGGAGCTACTCTCCTTCAGCTGCTTCTACTACTTCTGTCACTTATTGTTTCTAGTAATTACAATTCCTTCAAAAAGTCTGTGCATGCTACAATCACTCCCTGATTATTGTTATCCTATCTAGTGAGTAATGTTTGTGAAAGTGTTAGAATTGGTTCCATTCATTCATCTACAAAATCCCATTATGTATAAAACAATTAAAGGGTAATCTTTACAAAATATAAACCAAATTTGTTACTTTCCTGAAAGTTCCAATCAATTCTTATCTTACGTGAAAAAATCTTATTAAGCTTATTAGGGCCATTTTTCTTCCAGGGTAGCATGGGACACACAGAAGATGCTTACATTTGATTAATATAAAAATGCAAAACAGAATGTAAACAATGTGGGCACTAACTATGGGAATCTATCCAGTTGACAGAGTCAAGGCAGGAACAGGAGTCTCCTAATTCCAAGTACTTTTATTTCCATGGCTCTCAACTGCTGAAAATTCATGAAATTTTATTCTTTGACCTCAGCAAGAAGTAAGGGTGTGTGTGTGTGTGTGTGTGTGTGTGTGTGTGTGTGTGTGTGTGTGTAAAGTCTCTGGATAAGGACCAGGTAACAATCAAGATTTTACCACACACCTGGGGCTACAATCCTATTTCCTGGGCTTCAAGTATTGACAACTCATGTTCACATTTTCATTTTACCATATGAGAATGTGCATTTATCAACTTACTATTCATGCATTTTGCAAGACACTTTCATTTTAAATCTCTTGTGATAAAGTATGATACCATTCTCACATTTATAAAAGATAAAGAGCAAAGTTGATGAAGAGATTAGAATCATCATGTAAAGGTTAAATGATTCTAATTTTGAGAAATGAGTATTGATGATAACTTTAAGATGTGATTGAAGAATTCACATCATTGAAGAGTCATTTTTCAAGATCCTCTTGAAATTTATTCATGTAAAAGAGAAGGGTGAAGAAGATATGGTAGACACATGAGTATTTTGCATATTAAATTGTTCTGAAATGAACACATGGTTCTGGATATAAGAACTACGACAAACTGAGAAATTGTAAAAGCAAGTATTCTTAAAAGAATTGTAGAATAGTTATCTATTGGTTGGAAATATGAAGAAAATAATTGTCAAGAAGAGAGAAATTCTGTCAAAAGTCGTAAGTCATTGAAATCATTTGATTGACTTGATTTTCTCAGTGCTACATTCATACTTGATGTTTTATGCTCTGTTCAGGGTAAGTTATGTTTGATAAAACTCATGGTATTACAAGAAAATTGGACTTTTTGTTGTCTTCTAATACTGACTGTTTCATAAATAGATTAAAATAGCTGATTTTCAGCCAAGTTTTAACATCAAGCATGTTTCCCATGTACAATAAAGACTTTGACAATAAATGAATAAAAATAGCTAAGAGATATAAATTAAATACTTATAGATTGATTTGCAATGTTTACATCACTAAAGAGAGTGACAATTGGGTAGATTTGAACAGACAAAATAGTTTGTATTTAAATTCATGAAATGGTATATAAGTATATCTTATATGTTTGTGCATGAATGTTAATGGATGTCACTTAAAACACCATGTTCACTTGAAAAATTGAAGACAAAACCTCTAAATCAAGTCACAGTGGAGATAGAACACCATTGAAAAGGGCCACAGGGAAGATTGTAAAGCTGGGAGAGGGCAGATATAGAAAATGGAACATATTGTCCTTCCAGATTGAAAAAACATGTTGGTAAGCCACATATTATTGTTGTTGCTGTTACTATTGCTCTGCGTACTTTATAAGCAGTTGTTATTAGCAATTAGCATTTTGATAATGGCAGTATGGTGACTGCAGCATGGCTTCTGTGTGGAGATGTGAGTGCCCCGAAGAAAAGAGGGAGAGGCACTGTCCAAAGGAACACATTGTAATTGCTGCAGGATTAATAATGCACCCATTTCAGGCTTCTCGGCTGCACTCAACCTAAAAATCCAATTTACAGGATGGTTGACCTTTTCTTGCCTACTCTTCACTTTTTTCAATGTATAATAAACTAATGTACTTCCAATCAGTAGAGGAATTTTCTAAGACACTTAGCTTTGATATGTACTTTTCAAATTTGCTGTTTTTATTGATTTTTCTCTTTTGGATTAATGTCTTCCTATTGCTGTTTCCATTGGAACATCTCCTCCAGCAACTCCATGTGTCTTTGGGAATACAAGTTCCTTTAAGGTTATAGAAATCGTTTGTTGTTTACTTTATCCTCATATTTGCAAATCTGTCTCCTAACTCCAGAGAGAAACTCAGTGAGTGCAGAATTTGCCAGTGTGCACATTTTGATCTAATTTCTACCCCAGTGTTGTGTACACATCCTATAACATAGGTTGTGGTAGTAGTTTGTATACAGAAAGGTTTGCTATTATTTAAAGTAAGAACTTTATACTGTCAACATAATCATCACCAAATGGGCAAGATCCTAAGATCTTGGATGTGCTCAAAGACAGAGATTGCACAATTCTCTACCCACAGTGATCTTTACAAACGTGGAATTGTGGTTTACTTTAACAGATTTGTGTTCATCTGAGAATGAGGAAAAATTTATTGGATAAACATGTATGGAGCATTTACTATAAGCAGTCACATTTCTAAGCATGTGAGATACAGGTCTGTTTTTAGAAACCTGTCTTCTAGAGAGGAAATACAGACAACACTTTATAAAAACAATGATTCTCTCTATGGGTACAATATGTTAGAAGGTGGAAGAGTGACAAGATCATCTAATAACATGCGGAAAGGAAGCCACATCACAAACTCAGGCGCAAGTCCCAGTCTATATTATAGAGCAAATGTGGAAATTCATAGGGATTCTAAATGGCTTCCATGACACGTCCAGTGCTATGCTTTACTTTTTCTGTGAGTGCTGAGGCTCTGAAGGAAGAGCCCCATGTGAACCCTGCATGCTCCTTAACCGCTGAACCATCTCCACAGGCCACACCTGATACATTTTTGCAGTTTAAAATGTGGTTTGGAAAAACTGAAGTAAGCATGCATCATATTCTGATTGGACCATGATTTTTCAAAGAACCACATGTATGTTCAACATTCTCTCCTAAGCCTCTGCTTTTCTCTGAATTTTCATCTCGGGACTACTCCTGTCTCTTCTTCATTTGGCTTACTCCTCTCAGACACCCTGTCAGCTCTTCACAATCATCCTGGTCTTATCCTCATTTAGTCAAACTTTAAACCCTACAATTTTTACCCTATAAATTTGCCTTGACTGTACATTTGTTTATCTTCAATTCTGTCTGTCCTAGGTAGCCCAGGAATCACAGATCTTTGCAGTAGACTCTTGTTAAACTTACCTATAAAACATGACCAAGTCACCTGCTTCTACTCAAATAGTATCAATTGCTCCTTATTGGTTAATAAAGTTAAAATGCCTTGATCCTTGTTCAAAAATGTAGATCTTTGCCATTTTATCTAAGACCTCTATAGAGAATTTCTTTCTTTCCCATTTTTCTTTGAGGCCACCAATTCTTCACAGATTTTCCAGTGGGGGATTTGTGTGCTTGCCTTTTCATATTCATTAATTGGAGACACCCCAGTACTTAAACTCCAACTTAAATGTTATTTTCCCAGAAATAATCTGCTAAGTAGACACTCCCAGGCTTCAATTTGACAGTAATTTATCTTTCATGACACTTCTTAGCATTTTACTTACTTAGAGTTTTCTTATTCATTATTTATTTTCCTTTTGAGAGATTCTTTAAGAACAGGGATCATAATTTAATTATGCCTATTACCATTCCCAAGTGGTTATCATAGGGTCTACAGTGGTTAGTGCTCAAAATTATTTATTGGGTAAATAAATATATGAATAAATAAATGAGCAATGAAAGATTCATGGTTCCCTAAAATTAAGAATTTCTCTTTTGGAACATCTTCTGTTTTCAGCAGTAATAGCCTAAGTTTTCAGTTATTGCCTCATGTTTTTTTCTCCCAAGTTATTATGCAAATCATTGACTCTGGCAAAACAAGTATTTCATTGACTGATGAAAATGCTTAAGACAACAGAAAGAGGGGCATATTAAGAATCAATAGAAGTTGCTACATCGGTATCTTTTTAACACCATCTGTCTCTCAAGTTGCTAGATGAATCCAAATCTCATTGAATTTTGCTGGCCCACAGAAGTAAAATGCTTCAACGGCAATTTTAGACAGATTGAGCATGCTTCAAATAGACAATTTCATTGCAAGAGCACTGTATTTTGGAGAACCCTTAGGGATTATAACAAATAGAGCTTAATTGGTTTATTAAGTAAAATTTACAAAGTCAGGAGCCTTACTTTGTGAAGAACTTGTAGGCATCAGTGAGCTATGGGTTTGGTATGTGATGCATTACTGTTATTGGAAAAGAGTTGGCAAGGGACTGTGTACATTAGATGACCATTCTGTGGCTTCTGTAACCCAAGTGCATTCAAAAACACGTGAGACATGTAAGAATAGTTGTCACACTGATTCTGGGCATTGAGGCTCAATGTGGCACTGTCCTAGTTAGCTTTCTGTTGCTGTGACAAAATATAATGACCAACAGCAACCCAGAGAGGAAAGGATTTCTTTGGCTTAATACTTCCCAATCACGGTCCATAATGAAAGAAGTTAGGACAGGGATTCAAGTTAGGGACCTGAAAGCAGGAACCAATGAAGAGAGCATAGAGGAAGCTGCTCCTTAGCTTGCTGTCATGGCTTGCTTGGCATGCTTCCTTGTGCAATCAAGGACCAGTTGTGGCACCATGCACAGAGGGCTGGTCCCTTCCACAACAATCACTGAACCAAGAAAATGTCCCACAGATGGGCCCATAGGCTATTCTGATGGAATCAATTTCTCAATTAGGATTACATTTTAGATGAGATTAGCTTATGTCACTGTATCAAGAAATTTTGGCCCATGAATCAGAAATCCCAAATTCCATCTTGAAGATCCAAATTATCAGATCAAATTAAATTTCTTTAGTTATGATCCAGGCCATAACCATAAATGTTGTTATCCCAATTAAAAAAAAAGTTGTTACCATTACACCTTCATGAAAAATTTAATACTTTCAGTTTGCATGTATTGGTCAGTTTGTTGATATTTTCTTATGGTCAATTATGTAAGGAGAGATTTATTTTGGTTTTGTGGTTTAGGGGGTACAGTCTATCACAGTGGGTAAAGTAGGATAGGATTTTGCATAATCTGTGATGACAAAAGCTTGTGAGACAGTTGGCTCACATCTTGTAGCAGGAAGCAGAGAGATCAGGCATTAACCAGGTCAGTTCTATATATAACTAATAAGGCCTGCTGTCCAGTGATCTATTCCTTACAGCTTGACCACACCTCCTAAAGGTTTCAGAACACTGCCACCATCTGGAAATCAAGTGTTCAAATGCATTAAATGCCTATGGGGACATTTCACATCCAAACCAACATAAATACAATACCTAGAGTACCTTGGCATATACCTGTGTGCATACAGTGTAAGGATTTTTTAACATATACCTGGTAGTGAAATCCATATTCTTGGACTGGAGAAATGTCTCAGCAGATAAAGGTATCTACCTCAGCTGATAACCTGAGTTTGATCCCTTGAAGGTACAGGGGGAAAGGAGAAAATCAACTCCAGTGACTTGTCCTCTGATCTCCACATGTGTGTATGAACATGTATGCATGCTCACACACGCATGCATGTGCGTGCATGCACACGCTCACACACACACTCAGTTTACACACATTTAATGGAAGATTTAAACCATAATTTATAGAGGGGAAATGTCTCTCATAGCACTGAAATAATTGTAGTCATTACTAAACCCAGTGTAGCGCGAATTCTTTGGTCTTATTAGTAAAAACTTGGAGTCAGATATCGAGGGTAAAAGCTGAAAGATCAGAGAAGCAAAGCAACCAGCCACCAGAAAGACTTCTTGCCTCTAGGAATCCTCAGACCAAAAAGGCTGAGCTCCTGTCTCCACCCCACCTTATCACTTCCTCTCTCTGCCCAGCAATATCACTTCCTGTTTCCTCCTCCTAAATGCTTGGATTAAAGGTGTGTGCCTCCCAAATACTGGGGTCAAAGGCATGAGATCCCAAGTACTGGATTAATGGCATGTGCCACAAGTGCCTGGTCTCTGATCTCCAGGCAAGCTTTATTTGTTAGAGCACAAACAAAATATCACACTCCAGCTTTTTGTTTGTTTGTTTGTTAATCTTGAATGGTGGACTGAATGAAAACACACACACACACACACACACACACACACACACACACACACACGCGACTCTTCCATTTCAACACTCAGTCTTCAATTCTCTGGTTGTTGGTGCTGCTTGGATGTGTTTAGGAGTTGTGGCCTTGTTGAAGAAAGTATACCACTAAAGGTAGGCTTTTGAGAGTTTAAGGACTTGGGGCATTTCCACTTTTCCTTTTTGCTTTGTGCTTTTGGTTCAAGGTGTTCAAGCATGCTCCTCTGCCTGCTGCCATGTGGACTCTAAACCTCTGGAACTGTAAGCCTAAATAAACTCTTTGTCCCATAAGTTGCCTTGATCAAGATGTTTCATCACAGCAACAGAAAGGCAGCTACCACACAGAGCTGTAATCTACTTATCCTAGACTGTTATTAAGGAAACTAAAAGTGGCTGCATCAACATGGGACAGAAGTCAACTAAACTCAAATCAATACACATTAAACATCCTACTTCACTGAATCCATTATTCTGGGTAGCTTTTCACATATAAATACAAAAAAAATATTGTCCTAAATCTGTGCTGTTACATTTTATAAAATCTCCATCTACGAGTTAATTTCTATTTCACCAGAAAACTGATATAACTCCCATATTCTGTATGCACACAATCAAGTTAAGATCAGGTCATTAGGCTGTATCCTGTGTGATATATCAGACTAGACATTGTCACATGGGGTGGCAGACACACTAGGAGAGCACTGTGTGGCAATAATTGGATAGATGCCATTGCCCCCAAGGAATACTAAGAATCACAGCACTGTAATCAGCCAGGGAGAGGTAAGGCAGACTTCATCTAGAATATCAACCCAAAAATGTCTCAGACAACATTAGCCCCAGACATCCAGCATCCCAAACCATGAGAAAATAAAATCCTGTAATCTTAATCCACACAGTTTGTAGTATTTGGCGATGGCATCTATATGAAACCAATACATTCTTTTTCGTAATTTTCAAACTTCAAACCATTCAGGGCCAACCAAAAGATGACCTTATATATTTAAGCACTGTAACGGAGTCCTCACAAACAAGGAAGTGAGGGAAGGCTCATACGGAGGAAGCCCAGAGTCTCACAGAATTGGTTCTGTTCATAATGGAAACTGCAGACAGGGAGGGACATACATTGCTCTCAATGAACAATTCAACAGCACACAAAAGGTCTTCATTGCTCGGGTAACTTCATTCACCTCCATGATCATGAGAAATAGGACAAGCAATAACATGGTATTATAGAATACTATGTAATAATGGAATAAGGCATGTTCCTGTCTTGCTGTCACTATCTTTAAGTAAAATGATGTCACATGATTGGGGTTACTTAGAACAGGGAAGCCTTCTTGTTCACATCTCATTAGAATCTAAGAACTTGGGAGAGTAGGTGAAAGAGAGAGAGGAAACCACATGGTTATATTGAGTGTGTTACAGCCTCAGTGCCACATGAATCTTTGCGTTTATGAAGATGGTTTGTAAATGCTGCAATTGCAAATGTAAATCACAAAGTCTGTGTATGGGATGATCACAGCCTGCTCTTTCTTCCTGGTACCTTGGCTGAAGTTAACTGGAGAATAATCGTGGGGCTGACTAAGGAGAAATGTCTGCATCAGGACAAATCCAGAGGACTAAATATTATCAACTTTCAATGATAAGATTTTACCTGTAGAATTGTTTTATAATGCTATCATCTTAATCTTCTTAGGGTAATTGGAACTTACATATTCTGTGCTACCTGTGTTTGATGACCTGTGCTGCTTGTAAATTAAATTCCAACAAATGGTCCTCAAAGTCTTTTGTGAAAGACAAGCAGGTTTAACATGAGAACTTGCCCAGACTCATACACTTTAGGAATGATTGTGTGTGCCAAAGATCAAATCTCATGCATCTTTCCTGATGTCTATTTTTTAATGCAGATACTAATCTGCACACATACACAATATAATTTGTTCCAAGAGGCACGAAAAGAATGCAGTTATTTCTGGTTCACTTCCTCTACTCCTTTCTCTCCAGACAATATAGATGACTTTTCTTACCTGCTCAAGACTTACCCTGTATTCACTCATAAAGACCACCGAGGGGTAGCTTTGGGCTACCTTGGCTTGATATCATCTTTCACTGTGGAATAAACTCCTATCTACTAGGATCTGGTCAGATTACTATAAATGTTCCAGTGAGTGTTTTTTGTTGTTATTGTTGTTGTTATTGTCTATTTCTTAGTTTTTTGTTTTGTTTTTCATGCATATCCTCTTAAGTTAGATTTTGTAAGCTAAGAAGAAAAATATAAAGTTGGTCATTATGAGTGAAGGTTAGTCACACTGCTTAATACAAACTACTTCTAAGTGGGAAATAATCTCTCTTCATGCCTTAAAGTTTCATCATCAGTAAGAAGAACCATATATTCCTTGGCTTGACAATATCAAGTGAATGTTATTTATGTAGCTCAAATTCTAATATGTGAGCATACATGAGATGGTTTTATCACTGTTTTTGACATTGTCTTTTCATGTTTACTTCGTATCTGTACATATTTTGTTGTGTTTTGACTTCTCTGTCTCTGTCTCTCTGTCTTTCTCTCTCTCTCTCTCTCTCTCTCTCTCTCTCTCTCTCTCTCTCTCTCTGTGTGTGTGTGTGTGTGTGTGTGTAACTGTTAACGCATGGTAGTATTTCCTATTATTAATTTTGATTATTCAGTGTGAAGGTGATAATAAACTTGGTATTTTCCAAATAATAGATTTTTTTATTCTCTTAAAGATGTGATTATTTAAGAATACACTTTACTTTGTTTCATTTTCTCATTTTCACCCTTTGAAATAAAACTTACATTTTCTTGAGATATGGGGTGTGGCAGCATGTGGGGAATAAATTGTGCCATCACAGGAAGAGACTGTTAGCAAAGCCGGTATGGCTGGAGGCATCATCTCGGATATCCATCATGGAGCCGAGACTTTTCCAATTGATCTTCAAAGCTGTGCCACACATAAAGTAAGGACAGACAATACCAGTACTTGTCAGTTCATTTACCAATTAAAATACATTTACCTGTATCGTCTTTTAAAAAATATCTCATAAAAAGAGAAAATCATAAATACAAACATATAAAATTACTTCATTCTCCTTCAACTCTCTTAACTCCGAAATGAATTTATTTCTTTTCTAATAGCTTGGTGATCTAAAAATCTTAGGCAGGAAAGAAATGTTGATTGGTCTATGTCTGATGATTCTTATGGAATCACTCACTGACTTGAGGGACATTTGGTGTTCTTATAATACGTGTCAGAGAAAATGAGATTTGCCTAAAGGTGTTGTGAATAATGGATGGTCTGGCTTTCTCTCATCTATTCCCACATACATATTGTACAGTGGTGAAGGAATTTCTTTTTTTTTTTTTTTACAGGAGTATGCACATTTTATATCCTCTTGAGCTCACAGAAATCTCAGTATAGAAATTCATCTGACATTATGGTCCTGAAAACACTGAAATGTTAAGTAAGTAGTCCTTGATAAACATGCAAAAGCATCCCCCCAGAGTTAGGGAGAGTGAGTTAGAGCATTTTATAATCTGCTTCTTCAGTGTTTAAACTTGGCAGTGCTACTTAGGGTTTCAGATTTGCTATTGTCATTTGAGACATTGAAGTAGAGAATTATACACTGATGTAATTACTGTAGATGGAACTCTATGTCTATTAAATGTTTGGCCCACTACAGAAACCCTGAGACTCTGAGCATTTCAGCACATAGAGAGGATTTTGTTGAAGGTACATGGAGGTGCTCAGTAATGTGAGTGATCATTTTTGTATGAAGATAAAATGGGCTTTTTATTTTAACAACTTACTAATACTCAACACTTCAACAACTCATATTCAGCTGAAAAATTTTGAAGTCTTTAAAGTCTGAATTGTCGACACTTTGTGTGTATTGACTTTGTGTAAGGTTCCATGCTATGCTATTTGGGAAAATAGAGATGAATAAGAACAGGCCTACTCTTGGGCTCTTATTTGTTAGACTTGTCAGTGTCTTGCTAAATCACCCTGTCTACCCCAGACTTCTGAAAAAGGCCTTTGCTGCAAATTCCAAGTAATGTTAAAGGAAATTAAGTGTAATGTGACTCGATTTTCTTTTTGGCTTTTCAGAACAATGTTTGCAATAACTGGATTCTCCAGGTATTATATCTAGATAAAATATGCCTATATCTGGCATAAACATCCTTTTGTGTATAAATATTTCTTGAAATTGGTTTTGCTCATCTGTAGGCCAATGACAAATGCTTTGGTTATATTGACCCTATGACATTGGTAATCCTCATAGAAGATTGCAGTGGACAAAGTCTATGCAAAATAAATTCAAACATAAGGAAACATTTTATTTTTTAAAAATCCAGCTTAGCTACACTTTCAGTTACTCTCAAGTAAGCAGAATACTTTATTAGAGTGAATATTTAATTCTTAAAGTATGCCCAAAGGCAGTTTAGAGTTTTTATGCATCTAATTAGTTGTGTGCCTTTGCATTTTCCCCAAATCATCCATTTTCAGTACTTTTCTCTGCATGAATTCTATTCAAATTAATAAAATGAAGATTTGGGTTTTAACTTTCCATTATTCCAGCATATAAAAATCCAGCATAAAAGCAAGAAGGAAGAGAGATATGACAGCCTCGTCTTAATTACAGATTGTGATCACAAAGCCTACATTTTTCTTTTCTTGGTGTCTGTCTCTTAGTTCGGTACACAACTGGCAAATGATACTACAGTTACTAGAGGAACCAGGCAGTACACAGAAAGCAAGATAAAGTCTAACTATGCTCAGTGGCGTCAGAGTCAGCTATTTCCAAATGTATAGAGTACCTGAAAATCGTGTTTTAAGAAATTCTCCTTTGAAGCTTTATCAGGGGAAAAAAGGAAGGATGAAACAAACTCATCTTTTACACCTCATTGTTCAAGTAATTGAAACATTATTAAACATCTGTCTATGTGAAAACCACAACTGTCTCCTTCAAGAAATAGGAGACAGTTTATTCTAGAGCCATTTTGAGTGACCATGGCTTGCAAACACAGATTTAGCTTGCCCGAAATTCCACATTTCAACACGGAAGCAGTTTCACAGGATTTTTATAGTTTTATAGAACAAAGCCATAAAGGCAACTTTAAAAACATTGGTAGGTATACCAGAGAGGGAGGAATAGTGAGATGGAGCTATTTTATAGTTCCATGATGCTATCTGATTGCATTCTTATCTCTTGGGTTGATAGAGGCTAATGTTCTGCTAAGTCAATAGATTCTGAAAGTTTTTTTTTTCTATTTATTATCACAAGATGTTAGTTCCAAGTTAATAGCTTCTAAGAAATTTTTATTTATTATCACAAGTTTTGATTTATTATCAAAAGGTGTTAGTTCAGATACAGAGTCGGATAAGCAATGGCTGTTCTAGAAGGCAAAAAGTAGCTTGAGATAATGTAATTAGCCTCTGAACTTATAAAATCCCAGTCTTTCCAGAGTACTAAAACTCCAATCAGTCCATAAGTCTCTGCAGACACAAAATCTCCTTCTATATGCTTTGTTTGTTTGTTTGTTCACTTGTTTCTTTTTTATGTTGCCAGGCAGATACAACTTCTGTTAAAGAATTTTCATTTATACAAGGAAGTAATCTGTCTTAGTTATGATTTCTATTGCTGTGAAGAGACATCATGACTATGACAACTTTTATAAAGGAAAACACGTAATTGGGGCTGGCTTACAGTTTCAGAGGTTTAGTCCATCATCATCATGGCAGGAAACATGGTAGTGTACAAGCAGACATGGAGCTAGAGAAGGAGCTGAAAGTTCTGTATCTTGATCCACAGGCAGCAAGAGACTTGTGTCCCACACTGGGTGTAGCTTGAACATATAAGACCTCGAAGCTGCCTCCACAGTGACACACTTCCTCCACTAAGGCCACACCTATTCCAACAAGGCCACGCCTCCTAATGGTGTCACTGCCTATAGGCCCAGCATTCAAAAATGAGTCTATGGGGCCATTCATATTTAAACCACCACAGAATCCATACTATTTAAAAAACTTTAAATGAGCCTGGAGGTGGTGGTGGCGTATGCCTTTAATCTCAGCACTTGGGAAGCAGAGGCAGGCAGATCTCTCTGAGTTCAAGGCCAGCCTAGTCTACAGAGTGAGTTCCAGGACAGGCTCCAAAACTACACAGAGAACCCTGTCTTGAAAAACCAAAATACAAACAAACAAACAAACAAACAAACAAAAAACCCAAAAAAACCTTTAAATGAAAATACACATGAAAGTCTCAGCTCCTGTTATATTAAGGGTATCTGCATTGTGTGTACTGTGTGTAAAGCTTTTTTTAAAAAAAAATGGGAGTGGGTGGGATTGATAAATTGTTACAAAAACTAACTAAAAAAGGAACAAAGTAAAATAAAATAAAACTAGACAAGAAAGGGTGAGATTATAGAAAGAAGAATTGATGTCATCGAGATTAACATATGGAAGAAGACAGGGACAAGAGAAGAATGGCTTCCATACTATTGGCTATAAGTAAGAGAGCAGAATAGGTGGAGGAGAAATGAATGATAGGTAAATGACCCATCATAGGACACAGGGTCCCCAACTAGGTTTCTTTTGGACCAGTACCTCAATCCAGATCCGGCTCTGATGTGTTTCCAAGCACATTTGTTTCTCCTTTAATAAACTATTTTCCTTCCTGTTATAGTTCATGTGTCTCTGTGTGAATTGTTTGGAGATACAAGAATCTTTCAAACTCATCTCCACACATATTAACAATTACAACAGATAACAAAGAAAGGGAATCCCCACTTACCCAAAACTAAGGCCCTAAAACAGGCTCAAAGCTTTAGGAAACTCGCTGCCTATGGAATTCCAGAAAGCAGTCTACTGCCATCACACTCTATAGAGCCCAGAGGTTTGCAAAAACAAGTAATAAATCCAGAGTCAAAAAGAAAGAGTCCACTACTCCAACAGAAGCATCTGGACAAGGCAGACTACACTTGATCAAGAGAATGTGCTTGAAGATTGAACTCCCGGAGACAGGAAGTGCATTTGATTTTTATTTTTATCCTAACGAGTATGGCAACTATGTCTTTCCCCCATTGGCTGGGTCGAACTACACAGTCTTATTTGATTGGGTAGTCTGAAAAGACTTGGTGCACAGGAAATGAAGCAGGTGTTAATTCTACAGGATGTGAGGAGAAAGACCCACTGATCTCAAATCATGGCCAAATTAAAGCAAGCACACCAGGGGGCTGAACTGGCAGCCTCCTTCTGAATTGGAGTTTAGTAGAACAACCTTGAGTCAATTTCTCAAGCCTCTTTACAGAGCAAAACCAAAACCGCAAGGTAGGGGGATTTGACAAGTAAAAAACGACTACAGAAGCAAGTCCAGTTAAGAAAACCTTCCCGGGAACATTTGTTAAAGACTATTCTCTGTTCACAGAGGTAGGGCACAACCTAATTCTGAAAACAGAAAATTAAGTTTTATAGTAAATAGAAATGTAATTTAGCTAAAACTACAATAAGCG
Organism: Onychomys torridus; assembly: GCF_903995425.1. Lineage (NCBI taxonomy): Eukaryota > Metazoa > Chordata > Mammalia > Rodentia > Cricetidae > Onychomys > Onychomys torridus. The sequence goes on along the minus strand of NC_050454.1, from coordinate 8,793,492 downwards.
GAAACCTAAGTTAGCAAGAGTCTTAAAAATGACCCCTCAGGGACAAACAGAGTCGTTCTGGTTTCTGACAGGAGGGGGATGGAGACACTCCTCCAGGGCATCAAACTCATGGAATACAAGAGAGGACCTTTGTGTAAACAAAAGTTTTAGGTGGGGGAATAAAGCTTTTGACTAAAAGTTTTACAAGGTGGGGATGTAAATAAGGATAAAAAATCCTTATTCCAAATGCAAGTTTTATAGTATTTGATAGAGAAGACTCATATTTGATATCCCTTACACTCCTAACCCACAGATGGAAGTTGCAAAACCAGGCCTCCTGGCTTATCTCCCACCCCCAGTTTCAAAAAGGAGTTTATCCAGAAAAGGAGTTTCTAGGTCTTCTGAATCCTAATCAGGACTATAAAACCAACTGCCACACCCTACGCTGTGAGTTCTGTACCTCTGATACCAAGCTGCAGGGTTTGATGGTGGCAGCCTCTTAAGCCAAGACAATCTGCTCTCACCATTTTGAAATTGAACTGAGTCTAGTTTTTCATTCTTCTCTGCTGACATAATTATTACTCTAATGAAACCCAGGAATCACTAGGACATGCTTTAAAAACATATTCCACTAAAGTGGAAAATCTGAAAGAAATGGATGGATTTCTAGGTGCATATTACCTACCAAAATCAAACCAAGATGAGATATGCAATTTAAAAATCTATTAAAAGCAATGAGGTTGAAGAAATAATAATGAAAATCCCCAAATTAAGAAGTCCAGGCTAGATCGAGTCATGACACCGTTCTACCAGACTTTTAGAGAAAAACTAACCCCAATGTTTCCCAAAGTATTCAGAAAAAGAAGGAATGGTACCAAACTCTATTTACCTCTATTTACAAAGTCAGCATTGCCCTGTTATCTAAACCAGAAGACACAAAACTAAAAAAGAAAATTTTAAGCCTAATGAGCATACATGCAAAAATTAGCAATAAAACATGGTAACTGAATTCAAGAACACACTGAAAAAAAGCGTTCACCACAATTAAGTTGGCTTCCTTTACAAATGCAAGGATGATTCAAAGTATGCAAATCAATAAATGTAATTGTGAGAGCCAAACAAGAAAAACACACCTTGTAAGTAAATGTGAGACCAAAGCAGGAAAAACATACCTTGCAGGCTAAGGGTTCTGTTTACTGTTAAGACAGTTAAGAAAAAGTTCCTGTTTGTCTGAGGTTTGTTTGACACATCTGCATGAGCTGTGCTTGATCACATGTGTGTAAGTGGGAGACATAAGGGTAGCAAACATGTCAGCATGTGTGCTCGCTCCTGATTGAACCTGATAGGAAATGCAGTGAATTGTGAGTTTTGCCTTTTAAGTTCCTGCAAAATGTGACTCGTGGCCATTTGCTGGGAACCTGGGTATGGACCTGGCCAAAGTCCATCTATTTGTCCAATATTGAATTAAAGCTTGCTTCAGATTTGGCTTTAAATTGTGGTAGTGTCTTATTCTTGATTGGTGGGCTTAATAGCATTGAATAAATAAACCCAAGGACAAAAATCATAGGACCATTTGAATAGATGAGGCAAGGTGTCTCTACATTGCTCAAGCTGATTAGCTTTAATCTCCTGGGTTCAAGGATTCCGTTAGTCTCAACCTTTCCAGCATGAGACTATATAAACTAGTCTCCACGCAGCCCTAAGAATTAGCTGTTATTAGACCAGCTAGAGGGTTCTGTTGATAATTGCACTTTGCCAGGAATCCTGACAACCTGAATTCAATCTTCAAGACCAATATGATAGAAGAAGATAATTGACTCCTGAAAGGTGTCTTCTAGCCTTTATTTACATGGGTGCTACGATACACATGCACATGAACACACTATGAATAAATGTAATTTAATTAGGAAAAAAAAGAGAAATTGATGGTATGTTGGAAGGGTTGATCAATGTGATTTAGGCATCCTCTGGGCTGCTGATTACTTATTGAACTTAGGCTCTGATTCAGCACAGGGACCCATTTTTCTTGATAATTACACTTCCAAAGCAAAAGGGTGGGAGATGATTTACATATCAAAGAAGCAGAAGAAGAATTTACAATTGCAAATTTTCCAAAGAGAAAACACAAAGAATTTTTAAAAAGGGAAGTTAGAGGAGCATCGAAGAGGTACAGTCTCACATGAGGCATGGAGAGCTGTAAACCTGAAATAGAATGAGTCTTTTGAAACTTCAAAGTGAACCCCCAGTGAGATACTTTCCCCAGCAAGGTCACACCTCCCAATTCTCCCCAAACAGCCACCTATTGGTCCAAACAGGGACCAAGTACTCAAATGACAAATACTTTTGGGGGACAATTTATTCAAACTGCCACATGGAGTTAAGGAAAGGTTTATTTTTTATTTTTATTTATGCAAATACATGTACATTTGTGTGAGAGTATGAACTTGTTAGTTCTGCAGAGGCCAGAAGAGGGCATCAGATCTCCTGGGACTAGAGTTACAGGCAGTTGTGAGTGCAGGAAATTGAATTGAGGTCCTCTGAAGGAGCTGTGCTCTTAAAAGCTGAGCCATTCTGTCAGCCCCTCAAATGGACTGTTCAATCATTTCTTATTATGAAGTCTATGTTGACTGTCATTAATATAATGACTCTTATTTCCATTTCATTAGCATTTGAAAGCTATATTTATACTTCCTATTGCTTTTAATTTTCTTCACATTTATAATTGAAATATTATTAAGAAAGTGTCAAGTTGGGCCTTTCACTTTTATCTACTTCACAGATTTCCAATTATTAATTTGAAATTTTATGTAATGTGCTGTGAGTTTGATTATCACTATCATAGGGAAACTTCATATGAAAAACTGTCTTTGATGTTTACCCTTACACACACCATTGGGGTCTTAGTTAGGGTTTACTATTACTAAGAGGAAGCACTATGACCAAAAGAAACTTGGGAAGGAAAGGGTTTATTTCACTTCCAGTTCCATGTTAATAGTTCATCATTAAAAACAGTGAGGACAGGAATGCAAGGAGGCCAGGGACCTGGAGGCAGGACCTGATACAGGGGCCATGGAGGGGTGCTGCTTACTGGCTTGCTTCTTAAGTCTTGCTCATGGCTGCTTTCTTATAGAACCCAGGACAAGCAGGCCAGGGGTGACCCCACCCACAGTGGGCTCAGCCCTCCCCATCAATCACTAATTAAGAAAATGCTCTACAGTCAGCTATTATGGCATTTTCTTAATTGAGATTACCTCCCTTTAGATGACTCTAGCTTGTGTCAGGTTGACATAAAATTAGCTGACACAGTTTGCTTGTCTTCTTCATTTACTGCATAGATCAAAATTCCCACCTGTCATTATTTTTCCTTTGACTGATAATGTTGTTTAATGTTTTATTTTTTTTCTATCAGAAGGTTGTTGGTAATAAATAATCTCAGGCTGTGTGCCTAAACATGTATTTACTCCACTTTTGAAAGATATTTTGGATCTTTATGGAATTCCAAGCTAATAGATTTTTTCCCAAAAAATTTAGACACAATTTTGTAGTGTCTTTAGTTTTTATAGTAATTTTTAATCATAAGCATGAAATAACATTTATTTTGGTCCATCTGTATTTGATACTTTTTTTTTCTGTCTGCTTTAAACATTTTCCATTCATTATCCTTTTTAGCCTTTTATTTAAAATATTGTTAGGCTTGAGTTTTTTTTTTTTTTTTTAAGATTGTGTGATAGGGGTTGGAGATTGTTTTTGAATTTCCAAGTTTATAGTTTTCATCAGTTGAATGAAATATTTGGTCATTGTATCTTCAAATATTTCTCTCTTCTTTTTTTTTCTCTTTGAATCTTCTGAGCCTTCAGTCACTGCCACAGTATCTTAGGTCATTTGATATGTTCCATAGTTAACTGAATTCTTACAATGATTATTCTCTTATTCTACCTTTGCTTCATTTTATATAGTATATTTATATTTACAGATATACTATAAATTATATACTATTTCTTTATAGTATGTTGATCCATATATTGTTAAGTTCACTCAACATTTCTGCTTTCAAATATTATATTTTACATCTTTATATTTAAAATACATATTATACTCCTCTTATATCATAAAGTTCATTTATGATAATACCTTAATGTATGTTTATGTTAATTCTTTACCCTTACCTTTTATAATTCTTGTTCTTTTGATTGACTTTTTTCAGAATGTCTTATTTTCTCTTCTGTTTGCTGACCTTTTGTTTGCTAGACTACATTATTCATTAGCAATTCTTCTTTCTGAATTTTATTATACTCTAACTTAGAATATTAGTATCTTCCTGATAGGAGGTGAGGATACTTGCATATCATTTTGATAATTTAGGGGTTTCACTCTATTTGGGGGATTTAATCTAGAAGAATTTTCTTTACTTCCATATACAAAGTATCCTGTTTGGGTTCCTATGGGATACATCTTGTATCTCACTGGTATCCTTACTCCAGCCAATGGGATTTTATATGCTCTATATGAATTCTTGGAGACACTAAGTTTATGGCCCTTCATTGTTCTCTTTCAAACTTTCCTTGATTCAGTTTTGCTGCATTTAATAGACATAGGCTTTTATTTTCAGACATAGGTTGATATTTACTCAAAGACAGGATTTTTTTTTCATTTTTCTTTTAAGAAATTTTCTACTCACTCTACATACTATCCACAGATCCCCCGCCTCCCAAGACGATTTTTTTAATGAAACTTTCTGGGCTTCTATCTACTTAGCAACTTATTTTAGTCATGGTATCTTGGATATTTTGACCACGTTGTCTTCAGTGAACTCCGATCATAGGCTTCTCTCATTTTAGCTCCAGGCAGAAAAAGCTAGCTGCTGAGCTCATCTCCTTTGCATTTTGTTGTTGTTGTTGTTGTTAATTAGTAATCATAGCCACACAGTACCTATTTGCAATGCTTGAAAATAGTTCTTTTTTGTACTTTCCCCAGGCTCAAAAGATATGCTGTGAAATCATTCACTTTCTCCCAGGAAGAATACTATTCCAGAAATTATAGAACAAACCCTCTCCAACAAAAAACAAAAAACAAAAGAAAAGAAAAGAAAAGAAAAAAATGAAAGAAAGAAAAAAATGCAAAACACCGCCAAAAAAAAGACCCTAGAATTCTAGAATTAATATCAATGTGCCTTCCCAGTGAGAAGTCACTCTGCACACTTAGAGATCAATAAAGGAAAAAGTTCTTTATTTATAGTTCATATCTTGCTCTAGCTACTTCTCAAAGAGAAGTCAGCCATGAATACTTTACTAACACAATTTGGTATTATGTACTTCTAAAGTGTATATAACGAAAGCTTACATATAGCTTAGGTTTATGCATTCCATAAACTGTGTCATCCTGAAATGTCTTTTCGGTCCCAGCTATAGATTAGAGAATTACAGAGTAAAAAAATGCTACCAGAATTATTTGTTAAGTACTCCAGTGTTGCTCTTTTAGAATAATTATTACCGAGGTTCACCTTGCTCTCCTGGTAGAAATAGGCTTTTCCTGAATAGAGCACAAGAGATTAATGGCAGACCAGGACTTACATGTGACCATGTCCTAATGTCTTGGGCTGCCCCTTTGACATGTAATCTTTGCTTTGGAGGTGGCCCTAAGGGCCTGTTGTAGGTCACAGTTTTCTCCTTTTGTTATGATAATGGAGCCTAATTGGAGGTGTGCAGCAAGACAGCATCCTGGCACTCTGCTTACCTGTAATGGGTAGGGATAGTTGACGACTTATTTTGGTGGGGGGGGGGGTTGGAGGCAACGTTCCCTTAGTTAAGTTCTATTTAATGTCTCATAAGAATTACCTATTAGTATATATTATAGCATCAGTTCTTTCACTTCAAGTTTCTTCTACATCACTGCCCTCAATAAAAGGATTAGGTTTCTAGAGATCCTGCTGACCTAAGTAATGTATTTTCTTCCATTCAGAGGAGAAACAAATAATGCAAACTGGCTTAGCATTCTCCTAAACTAAGAAAAATGGGATTTTAATCAATTCTAATGCTACTTATTATGATTGTAGAGGTATCATATTTCTTTGGAGTTATGAAGGTTTGTCTTTGAATCTTACTTTTTAGTAAGTACCCTAGAAAATATATTTTCTGAAGGCCAATTACATATCCATTAATGTATTAGCATTATGTTCATTAATAAATCATTAGTTCAAATGACATTATTTTAAATGCTAATTGTTTTTCTTTAGCCAGTTACATCAATAATGGTTAAGCATCAGTAAGAATCTCATACATAGGCCCTCATTTTTATAGAAAGAATGTAAAAATTAAAGGAAGTTCCATGCATGGTTCATGTAGAATAAATGTACAAGTCAGCACTAGAATTCAGATTGAGTATTTTATTTGGTGCTGTATTTTGTATTATGTTGGTTTTTAGTGGAAATTCTTGATAAAAGTGATACACAAAAGAATATATATTTAGAAACATTTAAAGAGAGAGGGTAGTATAAAGATATGAAGTGAGCTTCTAAAAGGCAGTTATTTGAAATCTTATGAGAGAAAAAAATGTAACTAAAACTGGTAGTTACTATTTGTGTATGTGTGGGTAAGGTGAGTGTATGTTTGTCTAGGTATGTGTGAGTGTGTGTGAGTGTGTGTGTGAGAGAGAGAAGGTGTGTGTATGTGAGAGAGAATGTGTATGTGTTTGAGAATATGTGTGAATGATTGTATGTGTGAATATGTATGTGAGTGTGTGTACATATACATGAGGGTGACTATATGTGAGTGTGTGAGTATTGCGAGCATGTGTATAATGGTTAGCTCCTAAAGATAAGGTTTTTTTGTTTTGTTTTGGTTTGGTTTTTGTTTGCTTGTTTTGGTTTGTTTTTGTTTTCTGTTTCTCAGAGAAGAGTAGGGAGGTAAAATGGAACAATAGAACTTTTGAAGAACAATGCACGAGAAGGGAGTCCAGGGGGGTTTGGAGCAGAGTAGTAGAGACATGTGTAAGCACAAGCTTCTTCCCTGAAGCTGGGAAACCTTACATAGACTACAAAACCTTGAGCGTCGATCTTGCTTTTGAAGCACATCTCATGTCTTCATAGTAATCTCTTCACTACACTCTTGTATTTCTGATCTCTTTCCAAAACATTAAACAGTGAGGCAAGTGGAAAAGGGGATTTAATGATAGAATTTACACAGATTTTTGTGAATGATTAAATACATTGATTTAGAAGCATGTTTTAAAACTGAGTTGAGCCATAGAGGCCTATGACTATGTAATCTCAGCAATTGGGACAGAGACATAGCAGGCTCATTCTAAATTCAGTGCCATCTTGGGCTACTTAGTATGTTGTAAGCTTGAACAGCCAACAGAGTAATATGATATATATTTGCACATATGCAAAAACAAAAATCTAAACCCCAAACACTCAAACAACTCAAAACATACCCCACCCACACAAAACGCTGAAAAAAAAAATCTGAATTAATAGGGTGTTCTGATCCTTTAATATTTTGCTAGTATTTCCTCTTCTGCTATACAAATATGATATTAATGATTAAAAAGCTTACTCTTTTTTGAGGATTCCATAATGCTGGACAGGATTTGAAAAAAACACAAGACAGAGAAAGAAACCCCTTTTCTGTTGGCAAAACACCCATTTTTGTATGAACTTCAATTTAATATGAAAAGTAGAAAATATTTATTAAGTAGTAAAATTAGTGTATTAAAATTAAATTTATAAAGTTCTGTTTTTAGCTATGACTCCCAAAGCTCATGGAGTCATTCATGTCCTTATGACTCTTTAGAAGAGTGATTGAGACTGGTTGAGGTAGATTTGACAACAATGTTATAGCATCACAAACTAAAAGATCCATCACAGAGTAAAGCCAAAAGTATGCAGAGATCAGTTGAGAGTACTTCCAGTGGCCTGACCTGGACCAGTTTATTCAATAAAATAAAATACTTCTGGCTTGTAACCCAAAGTATACTAAAATATGAAATTAATATCTATGAGTTCATATTGATATAAATAAGTGGCTGAATAAAAAGGAACAATTTGGACAGAATAGATAAATATTCCATGTAAAAATTTAATTTATGCAGAAAGTCTGCTCTTAGGGATGTGAAGCCAAAATTCTCACATGTTACATGTATCCTAACATAGACACTTGCTTCTGAAGAATCCAGTGAGGAAGACACATGCTAACTGAAGCTGTTCACGGCAAGGCATACAGGGATTGTGACGTGGGAACTCCAATACTATATTTGTAAATCTAAAGCCACAAAAACAGATTCATTAAAATCAAGCTCATTGACTTTTGTAAAATGTCATTCTTCTAAGAATGTAATTTAGACTTATTTTAGAAGTCTTTCTCCCTGTGGTGATATTTTATCTGTGCTGAAATATGGTGATATTTTATTTGTGATTTAATAAATAAAGTTTGCCTGGAGATCAGAGGAAGAAAAAGTGATGTAGCTAGACAGAGAGCAAATCAGATGGCAGAACAGCAAGGCATATAAATCTGGGTAGACAGGAAGTCCCTCTCTTGGGAAGCTTCGGAACATTTGTTTAATTATGTAAAGATGTATTTTATTCCTTTATGTTGCATTTGTTTAACTCTGTGAAGCTGTATTACTTTGCCTGTCTAAAACACCTGGTGGTCTAATAAAGAGCTGAACAGCTAATAGGGATACAGGAGAGGATAGGCAGGGGAATAACTAGAAAGAGAAATCTGGAAAGAGCAAGAAGAAAGAGCAAGAAAACAAGCAGAGGAGCATGCTAAGGCACCAACTGCCCAGCCACACAGTCAGCCACGGAGCAAGAGTGAAATTAAGATATACAGAAGCAAGAAAAGGAAAAAAGGCCAGAGGCAAAAGGTAGAAGGGATAATTTGAAGTTAAGAAAAGCTGGCAAGAAACAAGCCAAGTGAAGGCCAGGCATTTATAATTAAGAATAAGCCTCTGTGTGAGATTTATTTGTGAGCTGGGTGGTGGCCCCCCAAAAGAGCAAAGAGCAAAGAGTAGAAAAATTAACCACCACCAACATTGTATTCTAATGACAAAAAGACGACAGCATGTCCACAGATCTTGAAGAGGTGTGTTAGTTATTTTTCTATTGCTTTGATCAGACATCAGGACCAAGGCAACTTACAAAAGAAAACATTTAAGAGTTGCACAGTTACAGTCCAAGGTCGTGACAGTGGGGAACATGGCAGCAGGTAGGGAGTTCACTTCTTTATCTGCAAGTATGAGACAGAGTACACTAATTAGAAATGACACATGACATGGACGTTTGAAACTCCAAAGCCCAATCACAGTGACACACCTCCTCCCGTCAAATACACAAGCCTGTTGGGGGATGTTTTCATTCAAACCTCCACAAGTGGGGAGCACACTTAAAACAGAAAATGAAATCATTCACTGGCTACATAAGTTGTTCAGATTACAACAGCACAGTTGTTCTCCAGGTAAAAATGTTCATTGATCGTCTATGTTTAAAACATTTGCTCTTAGAATATGAAGCTTGCTGTTTTTAGTCCTTAGGAAGTTTGACAAGGGAGCCTGGGGGAATAATGAGGAAACATTTGAGTTTTGAGTCAAAGCTCGGGCTTTTTCATCCAGAAGGGAGTGAAAATAGAAGCTTCTAGCCACTGCACTAGCAGACTTCAAAACTACCAGGCTGAAAAAAAACAGCCTTTGATTTCTTTTATCTTCATGCCGGGCATGCTTATCAGAAAAGATTAGGAATGCAGACATAACACTTCCAGCAGCCCTGCCGGCTCAGAAGCTTTCGTCAACTATATCTAACAGCCGCCTCGTCTTTCACTGTTGTGGGGCAATGGCTGATGCACTCTGTTTCCTAGTCTACCAGGGACTGGTGCGCATTCCCTTTAGAGACAAAGGCAAAACCCTGGCTACAAAGAATAAATGTAAGCCTAGGGGAAGTCATTCAAACAGAGGCGAGGAGAGAACAAAGGAAGGCTGAAAATGTCCCCGTAGTGTAGACTTTGAAGCAGGAATGGAGGACAGAGTGGAGGAGAAAGAGAGTGCATTATTTAGGCTGACAAAAGGGAAAGGAAATATAAAATGAGGGGAACAAAGAGAAGAGGCGAAATTGGGAAGTGTTCTTGGGACCAAAAGGGTGAGAATTTAAAATACAGAGAAACATCAGCAGCAGGTGGAGGGAGGCAAAGTATCATGTTCTCACGCACCAGCCCTTGAGTGCTGAGCAGGGAGTGACTTAGGAGATCCTGAGCGGGCACCTCCATCCTCTCCTTGCCCCCCCCCCCCATTTCCAGCACCTCCCGGGCAGTCTTCTACTGCTCCAAGTGCCGCTGGTTCTCAGCCTGAGGAGTCCCTGGTGCTTTGGCAGAGCTGTCTCGGAACTCTGGGCATGTGCCTGCACACACTCCTTGGACCCACATGCCCGTGTGAGTGGGTTCTGGCAGATGCCATGGGGAAGCATTGGAAGAGGAGGTAGAAGAATGAGGTTCTCCACTGAACAACTTCTCGTCAGCGGCTGGCATCAGAGCGAAGCAATCAGTCCCAGTGTGGTCTTCTTCCAGCTGAAGACATCCAGGTGGCGTGCACAATGTTTATGTCATTGTCACGAAGCAAGTATTGACTTTTCTCTCCATGGTTTTACCTTCCTGCAGTAGCACCATTATTGTCTTTAAATCACGGGGTGAATGAACAATGCTTGAAAGAAAAAAAAATTCATTAACTTCCTTTTTACACTGTCAGTTGGCTTCCTCCCAGGAAACTACAGAATAGCCTATAGGAACATTCTACACCAGGAGAAGGTAGACTAGAGGTCAGAGCGGCCTTTTCTTTTCTCTCCCTTGAATCCCTTTGAGCGAAAGTCACAGTTATTGAGTCATGATTCAGCAGGGACTGTCATTAGTGACAGACCAAAACAGCCAGACTTCACAGTGTGCCGCGGGCTTCCAGCCTCCTGTTCCAGCTGCCAGGAAGTAGTGGGGGTGGTGAAGAGGCCTTGATGTCTGGAGCAATGCCAAAAGGGTGATTGGTGACAGGAGCCTCGCCTCTTGCCTGCAAAGAGCCAGGCTGCAACTGGGCCCATCAAATGGCTCCTTTAGAAGACCCATCACTTATCAAGAGCAGGAGGGGGGAAATTGTCGGGACAGGCTTTCTTTTGAAACCAAAGCACAGTTTTCCAAGTGGCACACATTGTTGGGCCTCTGAGTGTATAACATGGCATGGCAGGTATCCTAGCGCCTTATCTTAGCGCCGGCTTTTGGCAACAGAATCTTAAAACACGTATGTTGAGAAATAAACAGTAACAGTCAGAGATGGTACATGAACACACGTTTATCACACTCAGCAGAACACTGAGTGACACAGACAATACAAAAGCAAAGCTTCAAGTCTGGCCATTAAATACACTAAGGTGGGTTTCCTTTCCTCAACCCCTCCCGTGGCGATACCGTATTACGAAAATGTCTCTTGTATTCTGAGACCGCAACTTTGGCTGGACTCACAGGTAGAGTTAATAATACAATTTGAGTAACTTGATCTGCTTAAGGGCCCCCCTGGCAGTAGGATCAGAATCCATCCCTGGTGCATGAGCAGGCTTTTTGGAGCCCATTACCTACGATGGGACACCTTGAAGCAGGGGGAGGAGCATGGACCTTCCTCTACTAAATGTACCTCCAATGGGAGGCCTTACTTTCTTGTAGGAGGGAATGGGGGGTGGGTTAAGAGGGGATGCTGGAAGAGCGGAAGGAGGGAATTTTATTTGGTATGAAAATTAATAAACTTTTTTTGTTAATTAAAAAATAGTAATAATACAATTTGAGGTCACTTAAGAGTTAAGAGTGTTAGCCGGGCCACTCGGGAGGCAGAGCCAGGCGGATCTCTGTGAGTTCGAGGCCAGCCTGGGCTACCAAGTGAGTTCCAGAAAAGGCGCAAAGCTACACAGAGAAACCCTGTCTCGAACCCCCCCCCCAACAAACAAAACAAAACAAACAAACAAACAAAACCAGTTAAGAGTGCTATCTTACCGTGTATTTAGTGTGTTTGCTGGTCTGGCTTTAAGAGAACAGTAACAACCAACCAAGCTTGCTTTGGATTTCCCTGTAGTGGGTAGCCATTCCAGCTTTGACCTGGAAGTTCCAACCCCCACTGAGGCTTTGGTAAATGTCATGCCTAAAAGGCGGGGCTGAAGACCGGGGATCCAGATGCTCTGTCTCTCTTGGTTCCTGTACCCTGGACGCTGGAGGTAGACTGAGCAGAGTTCTCCAGAGAACACCACCCGACTGCGCCACACCTTTCCCAGACCCTGTTATCTATCCCTTCACTTGTAAGTTACCCCATAAAATAAACCTCCCTTTTCACTACGTGGAGTGGCCTTAATAATTTCACCAATATTTCCCAGGTAATCAACTTTTACAAACTAAGTTAGTGCATATATAGCTGCAGTCTTGACGGGTACACTTACATGACCCTGCCTGGGATACGGCAGGCGTATTTTACGTGTGCTGTGATAGCCAATGGCTGGAAACAGAAAGCTGACTAAAGTCACCTTGTAAAATGATTATCCCCACAAATATTAGATGCAATATGGGTATTGCTTGATAAAGAATGATGTTTGTAATACTGTTTATTGTCTGTTTCAGTTGGAGTCAGTGATGTGATCTTTTATTAAGAAAAAAAACAAAACAAAACAAAAACTCTGTTAAAGATTTCTGTCATGTCCCTCATTTTTCCCTATGTGATGCTTTCTGTGCTGTTTAATAAAGGAGGAAGCAAAGCCCTATTTTCGAGACACACATACCACAGAGGTAAGGACAGGCGAGTTCACAAAACAGCATTCAAATAGGCATAGATTCAAACTCATACAATACAGGGACAGAGAGGGAGACTGATCTCTAGAATTCAAATCTGGGCTCTCCCTCTGGGTCAAACAACCCCAAGGGTAAGTGCTATTATTCCTTCCCTTAATGTGATACTGATGAATTGTTGGTGACTCAGAGTTTATTATGAATGCTTTTAAATGGATGCACCCTCCAGATTGAAAGTGTCTCTTGTGTCTCTCACCACAGCCCTGTGAGACCAGCATGGTGGAGGTAATTGACCTTCCTGTAGACTGAGGAACTGGGTCACAGAGAGTCTATAGGTCTGCAATTATCCCGACCACCTGTCCTCTTGTGCTCTCTTTCCCTTGTCATCCAATCCGGCACTGCATATTTTACAGGACACCAGACATGCAAGAGATGAACCACTTTTGAGTTACAGTGTTGTTAAAAGGATCTTCGGCCAGACGTTGGCTGAAATTCATTGAGACTTTGATGGAGAGCTGGTCACTATTTTCTGTATCTTCAGTACTGGTGCCATGTGTTACTTTAACCTGAGTCCCCACATTCCCCCTACCATCTTACATTATCTATGTGAGTTTGAACTTTAGACTCCCTCTCCAGAAAAAAAGAAGGGGGCAGGAAGTTTTTCTTCTTCATGGTTCTGTAGTGCTAAGCTCATTGAATGAATTTACTTTTGAAAGGACATGAGTGATAGTATTTTCAGACCCCACTTTTCTAAAGCTATAGGAGTCCTACTGTCATCTATCTGTCCGTTCATCCACCCATCTACCCATCCATCATCCATCCATCATCTATCCATCCATCTCTATCTATCTATCTATCTATCTATCTATCTATCTATCTATCTATCTATCTATCTTTCTATCTATCTATATTCCTTGAAAATTCCATGTACTTATACAATGTATATGGATAATAACTACCCCTATGCCCCACTCTAATTTCCCCAGGACCTCCAATCATAGCTCCCTCCCAACTTTATGTCCTCCTTTTATATCTACTTATCTGTTTGCTTAGATTTATTTTTAACCCATTGGATTTAATTAGTGTTGCCCGTATGCAACTTGGGACCATCCACTGAGTTATTGGGAAACCTATCAGTGATTACAATCCTAAAATGAAGTGACCAAAGCTGTCAATAGTTCCTCAGCTTGAAGTGGGACCATGGTTACTCCCCCATAGCCCCATGCTGCAATTTTTAACTGCCTTGATCTTGAGCAGATCTTGTCTATATAACCATAGATATAGTGAATTCATGTGTGTGACAGCCATTCCCTGTCCACAGGACAGCATTTCTTAGCAATTCTCACTATCTTTCTCCTCTTATATGAGCCTTCCTTGATGTTTTCTGAGCCTTGGGAGGGGTTGGCATAGTGTACATCTGTGCTATCTACAGCAGCACACCCGAGTACACTTATAGTACTAAGCAGTTTGGACAATATTACATGTCTACATTAAGCATTGCTTCACTGCAAAAAGAAGCTTCACCTAGCAAGGATGACAACAGCACAAATACATAAAAATAAGTATTTACAGGTGGCATGGCACAAGCTTGTAAGCCCAGAACTCAGGAGGCAAAGGTAGGTGGACATCTGTTAGTTCAAGACCAGTCTGGTGTACATTATGAGTTCAAAGGCATCTAGGGCTAATGTAAGCATGGTTAAAGCTTGTGGCTACAGAATTCCTAGTCTCTGAGGCAGAACTGTTGATGATTTTTCTAAGTGACCATATTGTCAAATTGCCACTCTATTCACAACAGCTAGGCAATGGAGTCAGTCTAGATGTGCATCAAATTACATGTGGACAATGTAAATGTGATACATACACACATGGAACATACTGAGCTGGAGAAAATGGAACTTGGAGGATTGAACTTATAAATGGATTGTTTGAAAAAAATATTGAATGAAATGACCCAGGACCCCAAAAACATATGCTGCATGTTCTCTCTCATTTGAGGTTCTAGTTGAAAATCTTTTGTTGTATGTGTGTAGTATGAAGTACATGTGGAAACTAGAAGCAAGTCATTGGAAGGAGAGATACATTTAGATAGGAAATATAGTAGAATGTAGGTGAAATGAGAAAGCAGAAGGGATGAAGAATGTAGGAGAGCCAGATAGATATCATGAAGTTATTCTAAAGTTTAATTTAGGGAAAAAATCAATCTACTTCCCACCATGAAAGGTTGAGAAATGACTAAACAGATGATGTTTAAGTTCCTTATAGCATTGAGAGCCTGTAAATACAAATGTCTACCAATACTTACGTTTAAGTTGGAGTGTGCTAATTGTTTCAGAATAGAAGAGCCCATGTGTACTGGGAGGAAATGAAATAACCTCAATATAACAACCTCCTAATTTCTGTAATGGAGACTCACATGCTCCAGCATGTACAGCAAGATCAGATCCCTAATATTGTTCCTGTGGTTCAGGTGTGTGACTGATAAAATGGAGATCAGGGATGGCTGTCTTTCCATCTGCTTTAAAATGGAGCTGGCTTTTTCCCATCTCAGTATTCCTGAATCCTCTATAAAGTAGGCAAATAACATCTGTGATTAACATCCTCATAAATCAGTGGTATAAAATATGTAATTGTTAAATGCAACATCTTGGAGCTCAAATTTATTTAGTTCTCTCCTCATCCCTGTTATTAAGATCATCACCAGCATGCTAATTATTAGCTTTCCATCTCTTCCTCTCCCCACCTACACTCACCTACCTCTGTGAGATCATAGGACATTTTTTTCTTAGCAAGAAATAACTGACTTCTGAAGATGTAATCATGTGTCATGAACTCATATAGCTGTAGAAGTAAAGCAAGTAATGTAAACAGATAAAATGTGCCTCATATGAGGTAATGGGTAAGGCATAGACTACAGCAAATTATAAGCATTGCTGACTGAGTATCACTTTAAGAGTCACTAGATTATGAGAAATTGCCCCTGTAATGCTGTAGGTGCATTTCTTGAAACCAAAACATGTTTATGGGGCAACCTTGGCAAGCCTAAGAAGTGTGTGTCATGTGGCAAGGAAGGTAGGCAGAATCTGAATTTATTTCACGTGTCTATAACTTATACTTCTCTTGAGGTCCTTGAGTGAGTGAATCAGTAGAAGAGCCAAGGCCTGCCCCTGAACATTTCTTGCTGAAACTTCCATCCTGCAGTCTCCAAATGACAGGTGATTTAAACGACGATGTTACAAGGACTGAATTCAGGGCTCAAGTATTACAGCTAGAAGTAGAAAAGAAGAGAGGCGTGGGTTTTGAGTGGGCATTTTTCAAAAACTTTCATTGTCCAAATAAGAAGTGAGTTGTTCAGAGAGAAAACATCCAGAGAGTTAAAAGCATTCCCGACTATTTATTGAAACCAAATCTCAATATACTACATGGCAAAAAAACAAAAACAAAAACAAAACCACCCTCTCCTTTAAAAAGAAGAAAGAAGAAACTGGGGTGCAAATGTTCCTGTACAAAACAAAATCCAGTGAATTTGTGGGTCACTTAGAAAGCATTTTTCTTTTTGAATTTTATGTTTCTACCTTCTAATGAAAAATTAGCAATTATACTTTTCAAAAGATGCATTATACATAAAGAAACAAATAGGTCACCTATATGTCATTATCCACAACTGTTATTATTTGTGCTGACTAGTTTTATGTTAACTTGACACAAACTAGAGTTACTGAAAGGTGAGAAGCTCAATTGAGAAAATGCCTCCATAAGATCTTGTTATAAGGCATTTTTAAAACTAGTGATTGATGGGGGAGGTTCCAGCACATTATGGGTGGTGCCATCCCTGGGTTGGTAGTCCTAGGTTCTGTAAGAAAGCAAACTAAAGAAGCCATGAGAAGCAAACCAGTAATCGGCATCCCTCCATGGCTTCTGCATCAGCTCCTGCCCTGTTTGAGTTACTGTTTTGACTTCCTTTGGTGATGAAGAGCAATATGGAAATCTAAGTTAAGTTTCAGCAGTAGAAACCCTAACCATGATTATATTTGCTTTTGACTGATACTTTTTTATTGACCATTTCCTTGACTTATTAGTGAAATTTGGAGTTTATAGAAACATAATTTATAGGAAATTCTTTGCTCCATTTATCACAATTCTTTGAAAGGAATTTTAGAACAATATCCTTACCTTTCCAGACCGTAAAACTGTTACGTTAGTGTAGAAAAATATTGACACTCACTCTTAATGCAAATACCATTACAGTAGATGCAAAAGAAAATTTGACCTTAAAATATTTTTTCTATCAAAATTTTTGATGCAGTTTCTCTATCTTGCAGTCAAGCGCCATGCTTTGTGTCCTGCGTGCTTCATTCTCTTGCTTCGGTACCTCACTGAGATCTCCTCTTGGCTATTGAATTCCCATTTCCAAAGTCATTTCATTTCCATTTCTCTTCCACAATCCTACCTTTTCTGTTGAATTTTACTTCCTGTCTTGGCTTCATTATTTCATTCATCTCTTTGTTTTCTTGGAGTGCACTAATGACTGCATTTAGTTATTTGAACATAATTATGATTATTCTTTTAAACTCTATATCTGGAAGTCCTTTCTAGTTGTTCTTATCAGCCATCACTACGGAATGAGTGGTTGGGGGAGAAGATGAGCTCTCTTATCTACCCCATGCTGTGTTGTTTCCGTACTGAAACTTGTGCATCCGGGGTTTGCTCATATGGTAAGTCTTTCTTTTCTAACAATTCTTTTTCTGTAAAAATTTTATTTTATAGCAGGGCGGTATTGGCACATGCCTTTAATCCCAGCACTCGGGAGGCAGAACCAGCAAAGGGCTGTGAGTTTGAGGCCAGCCTGGTCTACAGAGCTAGTCCAGGACAGGCATCAAAACTACACAGAGAAACCCTGTCTACAAAAACCAAAAACCAAAAAAAAAAAAAAAAAAAATTCATTTATTTATTTTGTTTTAGTGTGTGTGTGTGTGTGTGTGTGTGTGTGTACACAAGTATTCCAGAGGCCAGAAGAGGGCAGTGGATCCCCCGGAGCTAGAGTTAACAGGGTTTGTGATCTGTTCTACATTAGTGCTGGAGTTGAATTTGTATGCTCCAAAAGACCAGCCAGCACTCTGATCTGCTGAGACATTTTTTTCCAGCCAGTATACATAAATGTAAAAAAAAAATATAAATATAAACATATATTTAAACCCAAGCCTCCTTTCTTCTTTCTGTGGATACTTTTACAATGTTTAGTATAGGACTGAATCATGGAAGGATCGAGATGTCATGTTTTCCCTCTTCGTGTCTGCTATTCAAAGTTGGAAACTCTATCCCTAGTTTTCTTCTGAGGCTCAAGAACTATCCTCGGTCAGCACTAATCTTTTGCCTGGATTAGTTGCTTCTTTTCCTAGGAGTCATGGAACCTCCTACATGCAGTTTACCTTATGCTGAATTAGCTCAGGTCTACTTCCTGGGCCTGAAGCTGTCTATACTCAATTCTTAATTATTTTTTTTCTAAAAGGTATGATCTATGTATTAAGGGGATATTTTGCATGTAAATATCTATTTTATTTCTATCAAGTTTTCAGTCAATATATTCTGATTTGTAAATTTCAATGTGTGGTATGCGTGTGTGTGTGTGTGTGTGTGTGTGTGTGTGTGTGTGTGTGTGTGTGTCGTGTATATCTACAGAGGCCAGAGGAGGAGGATTGTCATTCTCCATCTTAGGGAAATATTTTATGTTTATTATTTAGTTTTAATAACCTTTTGTCAGTGGTTGTTTTAAGGGTGACAATATGTATTTCAGTCAAGTCTGTCTCCAGACAGTGCTGCATCATTTCACACTTTGTCACTGATGCTTTCACTGTGTCTCAGATTCCTTCTACTGTTTAATGCCTTTTGCTTTTATGCAGGTTATAGACACAAAATAGACCATTGCAATCTTTGCTTTCAATGGTTACATTTAAAGTGATTTTGAAGAATAAAAAATAAAATTCAATATTATCTTCATTTGTTATTTCCAGTTCTCATTCATCTGTAAATCCATGTGAATTATACTCTTCTTGAAAATTTCTTTCTTATCCCACAGACTGTATCTACCAGAAATAGATTCCAGATTTTGCTTTTCCAAGGAAACTACTTTATCATTAATCTTATCAAATATTTTGTTTAATATTTTTAATATTGTTTAATAAACAGTGCTTTGTTAGGTTTTGCCTTCCCCTCCACACACACAATTGGAACTTTGAATGTATCAATTGATTGTTTTTTAGATTATTTGAATTCTAGAGAAGTTTATTCAGATGTCTAATTCTTCCTTTGTCTTCTGTTTTCCTCTCTTTCCTTTTGAGACAGATCTCATGCATCCTAGGTTGTCAGCAGAGTCACTATGTAGCTGCTATTGACCCTGAACTTCCCATCCCCTGGTCTCTATCTCCCCTGTATGCTACCTACACACCTGGTTTATGAAGTACTGGGAATCAAACCCACAGCTTCATGCACAGTAGGCAAACGCTCTACTAATGGCCACATTTCTCAGCATCTCTTATTATTGTATTATGTATCTGTTGTCTCCAATTGCCTTATGCATTTCCCTATGTTGCTTTTAGCCATCCAAACTAAATAAACCAGGATAGAATATATTTAGTGTTCTTCCTCTCCAATAGCTGTGCCTCACAGAGGATCAATCTCTAGCTGTGCATCGCTCCCTTTGTACCCAGTTGGCAGAAGTAGAGGGATGCCTCTGTCAAGAAACAGTCCACCTCTTTCCTGCACACAGCTTTATCCCTGGGATTTGGATGTGTGACCTTCTCCATGTTCTGACTCCTCTTACTGCAGAGTTCTGAGCCCAGCATGCAGTTAATCCCCGTGAGAGTCACACACATTAATTAGAACAGTCCTGAGTAATTTCTGTCTGGCAGAAATCCCCACTGTATTTAGTATTGATGAGACATGGGTTCTGTAATTAGATCTGGAAAATGCCACCAGGAGGTGTTCAGCAAGGGGCTATCCTTTGCTTCAGGCTCCCATTTAAGATGTTGAGAGCTTCAGGAATGGTGTCTGGAGGGAAGGATTTTGTTGGAAATGAACATGTTTTCTTTTGTACTAATACTGTTTCTGTCTCAGGCAGATCATGGAGTCCCTTTGCTTTGTGAATTCAGTAATTACCTGTTTACAGACTCAGAGGATGACAAAGTCACTCTGACCTTCCTTGAGACAAACTGTGTTCTAGCTGCTTGGCTAATGTGGTTGCTGGGGTTTATGGGAATCCTTCCATGTTCATAAGATTGTTCACATTCCCTTTGCATTCAGGTATAAATGGATATGCAGCTAGCATAATTCACATGCATAATCCATAAACATTTACTTCAAGGAGTGCGACAAGGTTTTCTTTCTGAGTAAATGGCTTTTTTAAGAACTCAAGTGGGTTGTTAAAAGCAGAAAATTTAAAATTAGCATTTCAAATAATGACATCTTCAATGTTCATTTTTACATCCTAAGACATTTTGTTAAAGTAGAGAACCTTGGTGAAATCATTTTAGTGATGCATATATTTGAAGATTTCCCTTCTGTTTGCCTATTGATCATTTCTCCAGTCTGATTTAGAGTAAAGATTAATAGATATGAATGTAATTACTAAATAAAAACCCAAGGGCTTCTCATGTAGTCAATTAGCTCTTGGCTGTTTTTTTTTTTTTTTCAGAATAATTTCTTCCAGTTATTATATTGAACAGCAAATACTTTCAACCTACATCTAGGTTTGCAGTAAAAGTCAGATAGATGAAAGGATAAATTGTGTGTGTTTACCTGTTTACTTATTTAGTTAATTTTATTTCTCCATGACAGGGTTTCTCTGTGTAACACTGGCTGTCTTGGAACTCACTCTGTAGACCAGGCTGGCCTCAAACTTACAGAGATCTGCCTGCCTCTGCCTCCTGAGTGCTGGGGTTAAAAGAGAGTGCCACCACTCCTGGCTCACATATTTATTTTATCTGAATACATGCTATGAGAAATTGTCATTTTGAACTTTGTATGTTTAGGTCAAAACTTGAGGAGTGATGTAGATCCATCTGAGCCTTGTGCAGAGAATGCCCCAGCACAACCTGTGAAGCCTCCCAGGCCCAGGCCAGCCTGTCCTTTGTACATCTGCATCTAGGTTGTTCTAGAGCGAGCCTTCCTGTGTGGGAAGATGTTATTTGACTTCTCTGCACTTCTTTCGTTCTCAGGAGATTTTGATTCTCATATGTCACAAAGATGTGCTCTTTTGTGCACCTTGGCTCTCCCAGGACCCCTTAAGTCTATCAGTCTCTTCTGCTTTAGCAGTCCTTTCATCCCTGCTGGTTTCTTTCCCACAGTTTTTCTTATCTACATCAGATTCAATTAAACGATGTCTATGTCCTTATGATCTAGTCACTGTTTTGAGCTTAAAGGTTTTTTTTAAATAATGTATTTATTTTATTGTATGTGTATTATGAGCTGCCTCTTTGTATGTATGTCCACCACTTGCATGCCTTATGCCCAAGGATGCCAGCAGAAGGCATCAGATCTCCCAAAAATGGTGTTAGAGGTGGTTTTGAGATGTCTGGTGGGGGTTCTAGTTACTGAACTCCAGTCCTCAGGAACAACAGCAAGTGTTTTCAACCATTAAGCATTTTTCTGGCCCTTGAGCTTACATTTTATGGATTAAATAAGTTTAAGATTTTTAAAAATTAGACTTATTTTTATTTAGGGATGTGTGTGTGTGTGTGTGTGTGTGTGTGTGTGTGTGTGTGTGTGTGTGTGTGTGAGAGAGAGAGAGAGAGAGAGAGAGAGAGAGAGAGAGAGAGAGAGAGAGAGACATGTGTGCAGGTAACAGCACCAAACAGAGGAGAGCATTAGATCTCTTGGAGCTGTATTTACAAGCAGCTGTGAGCTGGCCAACACAGATGCTAGAAACTGCTGTCAAGTCCTGTAGAAGTACAGCAGTGCTTTTAACATCTCTCTAGACACAGTAAGTACCAGTTTCAGAGTCCCTAATTCCACCATGACACTAAGACAGAAAGTGATCTCCATCTCTTCTTCATTTTTCTTCTTTCAGAATGTAGTAACTGTGAAGCAATTCTTTTTTTTCCCCCGACATAGTTCTTTAAACATTGAAATTCAGTTTTACAGTTTCAAATACTCACATCAGGAGTCTTAGTAGTTTGTGCCCTCCTTTATCCTCTCCTTCTCTCCTTCTCAGGCTGGAATTCTTCCCAACCAGTCTCTTTCCTATTCTCATGTCTTCTTTGTGTGTGTGTGTGAGTGTGTGAGTGTGTGTGTGTGTGTGTGTGTGTGTGTGTGTTCCACTGAATTTAATTAGACTTTCTTGCCTGAGTATGGGTGGGAGGTAACTTGCTAGAGCAAGCATAACTTGTCAGTACCTGTACAACTGAAGAAAATAAAACCTTCTCTGCCAGCAACCTTCAGTTGCC
Organism: Onychomys torridus; assembly: GCF_903995425.1. Lineage (NCBI taxonomy): Eukaryota > Metazoa > Chordata > Mammalia > Rodentia > Cricetidae > Onychomys > Onychomys torridus. The sequence goes on along the minus strand of NC_050454.1, from coordinate 8,771,288 downwards.
AATAGTTGCCCAAGAAGGGCTGAGGCAATATGGACCTTTCCCCATCCACGATGAAATGTTGGTGGGCCCAGTCTCATGCAGTTTACCAATCATGTACAGCAGCATGCTGTGAATTGAGTACAATGGCTATATTATGTCCAGAAGACATCTTTTTGCTGTACATCTCTTATCCTATGGCTCTTTGATAGGTTTTACAATCTCTTATTATCAAATAATAAATTTTATTATCTGATTATCAAAAATAAGTTTCCTGAGCCTTGAAGGAGAAGACATAGCTGTCTCATTCAGGACAGAACACTGCAATATCACTTACTCTGGGCATGTTGGCCAGTTATGAGTGTACATTAGCTACTACACTGCTGTAAGAAGCCATTCTGATATCAGGGCACAGTGTGGTGATGTTATATCTATGCTGAAATGTGGTGATATTTTATTTGTGCTTTAATAAATAAAGCTTGCCTGGAGATCAGAGGAAAAACCAAGCCATTATAAGTAAACACAAAAGTCATACAATGTTAGCACACACCTTTAATCCTAACACTTGGCAGGCAGAGATCTGTCTGGATCTCTGTGAGTTCAAGGCCACACTGGGAACAGCCAGGTGTGGTAGCACATGCCTTAAATTCTGACACTAGTTAACCATGGAGGTCTGGAGGTCTGTACAGATGGACAGGAAATGACAGAGCTGGGCAGGAAGAGGAAGTGATGTAGCTGGACAGAGTGAATGAATCAGATAGCAGAACAGCAAGACATATAAGTCTGGGTAGACAGGAAGTATATCCCATTTGGAAGCTGAGAGTTGGTGAAGTAAGGTTAGCTGTGGCTGTTCCTATTCCTCTGATCTCTATCAGGCTTTAACACCAATTTCTGGCTCCATATATATATATATAAGACCATTTAGTAATCCATCTACAGCACAGCACTAATCTCAAATGTGAACCAGAATGGGCTTTGTAGAATTTCATATCTCATTTTTATAACCTTAAATACCACGGCAGCTATTTAGACTTTCATATCTTTCTCTTACACCACTAAATACCATAAATAAACTTCATCTCTTTCTCTCTTACATCACTAAATACTATTTCAGCATATTTTGTCTTTTCAGATTTCAGCACTACTAACTACGTCAAAAGAGAGAATTTGGCTTTCTTTCCTATCTCCTTCTCTACAAAGAAATATACAATCTTCCATCTCACATTTCTGGTAAGATTCAACTTCATTTTGGTGGGCTTAATATTGAGATATCAGACATTTTTTTAAATGATTCTGTTGTATATTTGCTTTACGATCTTCATAATTTTCAACCCTCTTCATAATGAATCCTTCCACTTTATAAATACCACATTTCTGTCTGTTTGTGAGAGGAATATGCCAAGGATGGTTGCTGAAAGCTAAGAAAAACTGGAATACTGTAATCAGACCTAAGTGGACCATTCTGGTAGGAGGTTAGACAGCTATTATGCTGAGAGAAATTCAGCTACCACATGCTCGGTTCATGAGGTTTTAGAGAGCAACAAAAATTCTAACAGAATCTTGGCCAAAGGCCATCCATGCTGTGCTCTGACAAGGAATCTGGCTTCATTTTGCATTGTCTTGAGAACTTCAGGGAAGCTAAATCCAAAAGCAAGGGACCCTTTTATTTTGCTAGAATACATTTCAACACAGGAGAGCATTTAGCTTGTGCAATGGTTGCTGCTCCTCCCTCTTATTTGGGTTTGTGGTGAGAAACAGAGCAATGCGTGGTGCAGAGCCATAGGAAAAAAATTAAAGTTCAGGAAGGGAAAGAATATGAGAGAATTTACAATAGCTCTTTAATAAATTTAAACAAATCTAATGAATGTCACTTAAAAGGGGGAGATAGAAAAAGCAATTGCTGTTTTAAAAAAGGATTAGCACATTAAAGAGAAGGCAAGGATGAAGGGGCTATGTGGTTGTACACTTGGGTTCTAGAGAGCTGCTGAACTAGGATGTGTGACAGGGTCAGATTTCCTGAAAGGAAGTTCCAAAAGATGGAAAGGTGAATACTAATTTGTAATAGAGACACCAGAATATTAGAGATGATGACTATGTGACATCTACCAAGGAAAGCTGCATCTGTGAAGTGGAACCAGAGTTTCTGTGTGCTGTAGGCAGCAGAGTTTGAGGAGTGGGAATGCCCAAGGCTATTGGAACCCACATAATGCCATTATGCTTACTCTGTTCCATTGTATTTTTGGAAGTATTTTTAAAAAAATTATTTTTGTAGAGTCTTAAAGTTAAGAATTTGTTGAGTTTCAGAAAAAAAATTTGAACATTGGGCCTTGAACTCTGTTGGAGAATTTTGGTGACCAAGTAAATACTTTTGAATTTATGAGGTGAAAATGTGACTTCAGGGATAAGGAATGGGGTACTATGATTTGAAGTAATAAGTTTCAGTTTCAAGTTGACAAGAGGTATGTTTAGGATGGTTAATCTTTATTGTCAGCTTGACAGGGTTTAAAATCATGATGGAAATGTAACTGTACTCTATGAGGTTATTTCCAAAAAGTTTCATTGAAAAAGCAAGACCCACCTTAAACATATGCTGCACTGTCCCATGGACTTAGGTTCTACATTGAATAAAAAGGGGAAAGTGGGCTGAACAGCAGTTTTTGTCTTCTGTTTTGTAGCTGTTGATGCCATGTGACCAGCAGCTTCACATTCCTACCACCATGCCTTCCTTGCCTTGATGTACGGCACCCTCAAACTGTGAGCCAGAATGTACTCTTCTTTCTTTACGTTATGTGTAAGGCTGTTTTGTCAGGAAAGCAGCAAAAGAGACTAGCAAGGACATGCTCAGTTGCATGACAGCCTGGTCATTCTGCCCTCTACCCTGTTATAAGGATTCTAGAAAATAATCCTGCTACCTTCTTTCCAGAGACATTAAAATGGAAGAGGTGGTTCTCATATTTTATGAGGCAGTTAGGTAAAGGTAGAAATTACGGAGTTAGACAGGGATTACTGCCTAAACCCTAGCTTTCCAAAAACAGCATTTTTTTTTTTATTATTCTGGTAAATTCCTGGGTTTTCTCACCATATTTTTGGATTTGCTCTTCTTGTTGCTGATATGTCAAGTTTTCTCCATTCAGTGTGTTCTCTATCATTCAGAGTTTTGCTATTGATGGCCATGGATTTATTTTCCACCATTTTATTAATTTATTCCTTTAATATTACTTGTTGTTTCAGTAGGATTTTCACTTAATGGGATTGGAGGTGAGAATGAAATAGGATCCTTGCATTAGGTCCACCATCTTTACTGAAATACTTTGTAATCTGGTGGCAGCCTCTCAATCCTATAATCGCTCCTTCCTGTGAATAACCTAGTGGTCACACTGGCATGCCTTATTCTCTTCATCAGTATTTGCAAGGACCTGTGTTATCTCTCCTCTCTATCTTCATGCCTTCGATCCTGTCCTCTTCCAATTCGTTTTCTTTGCTACAGATTACATTTATGAGGACCTGTTTCATGGCAATTCCCTTTACTTATGCATTATGCTTTCCCCTCAGAAAAACTAAAACCAGGGGTCAGAGAGCAGAACATTTTAAATTATCTTGTACTTTCATTGATAACATGTGAAGAATTCCTCCTACTCAGTGAGGAAATGACAGGCTGTAAATTACCTAGTGTGATATAAAGCAGACAGAAAATCAGTCTGCATCAATGCATCCTTCCATGGGGGCATGGCTGTGCATTATTTCAGGATTTCTAATTCTCTGTGGAGCATCTGGTTAATAGCATGTGGGCTTTTGTTCTTTCAGGCTGGATACTGAAAAAGAGAATCCAGGGAGGGCATGGAGAAAGGTCCCTTTCCAAACCACTGAGTGCTTAGTCCGAGGGGCCACTGGTCTTCTCTTTCATCAAAATCATGAAATGAAGGACAAAAAAAGAGCAACCCACCTATTATCACCATAGAACTCATAAGCAGAGCATAACTGGCCTTCTTTTTAACAAGTAACAAGATAGGATTTAATTTTTCTGAATTTTGTATTACCTTTTTTATAAGGGAGGTAAAGTATATTATTCTAGATTAGTTTTAATTAAAAAATAAACCACTTAGCTATAAAAGAAAAGGGTATTCCTCGAAGGGACTTCAAAGGGATGAAAAACAACTATTTGTGAGGTGACAGCAGAAGATTTTCTATGGGAGAAAATTCATGCAACAGCAGTACAAGTAGCAGCAACCATTTAATCACAAATATCTGTCCACAGTGATAAAGTTCTCCGCACGGCTGGAGAATGAGGCCAGGGACTGCTGGGAGTCATAGACTGGTTCTGCTTGACTGCTTTGATAGAACTGCTTCTGATAGTTGATGGTACACATGGCTCCAAACCTAGAGCTGGCAGTAAACTGTACCACCGCCATGTTGGAAAGCTGAGGTAGGCAGAGCCAGCAGCCACAGCGGCATTTCAGTCTTACAAAGATGGATATTACACAGAGAATCTGGTTTGTGTTGTCTTTGGGATTTTTAACTGCAGAAAAAGATTTGACCATAAAAGCTATTGAGTTAAATAAATATGTAAATTTTAAAGGTACCTTGACTTCAAAATTTGGATATAAGGATATGTTGCTTTGGAAAAGAGTCTCTGCTTTTGTTTCCACAGAAAGCCAGAGGCTGTGGATTTGTTCCAGATTAAGATACATCAGGTTTGATCAGCCAAGACCACCTGAAAGGTCTCTGATAACACCATGGCCCAGATGATCTGACATCCAGAATAGTTTCAAGGCAATTGGCTCAGAGGTTTACCCTCGTGGACTACTCCATAATCCTAAAATTTTCTTTATGTCCCCATAAGATACAGCGCCCCCCTCCAGCAGGAAGTAGCAAGAAAAACTACGCCCAAATTCCCAGCTGGCTTTGGAGATGGAATTGGCTCCCTCCTTCTCTAAACCCAGGCACATTGTTAAAAGAAAAGGTTAAGAGATTCTTATGTCTCAAATCAGAAGAACCCTCTGATGTGGGACAGAGAAAAACCAATATTTTATTTAAAACAGGTTGATTATGAATGCAATCTCTTTCTAAAGATAAAAAGGGGATATGATATAGATATGATAGGATGAAAGGGTAGATTAATGAACTTACTTCTAAAGAGTAACACCTTGTTTAAAATTTTTTACATTGGTATAGATTTTAGTCTATTGATACAAACTTAAAGTTAATTTTGTTATACTGTGGGTATATTTCTACTTTTGTTTAAGGTATTATGTTTGTACCACTCATTTAAAATTTTAATGGATAATTAAAAATAGATTAATAATTAGTCATCTATGATAATCATACTCGTAGCCATGTAAGTTAAGTATTCTAGGTATACATAAAGATATTTCAGATAGATAGGTAATCTTCAAATACTTCAAAGACCTACAGAATATGGCATTTAGAATATTTTTAAAATTTAGACTTTCTGGACAGTGAGACATGTCTGCTCCTGGCAACACCAGTTTACTTCAGAGAGGAGGATGGGCATTGAAGACACTTTGTATGGAGTTTGTCTCCACCTTGGCAAAAATAGCCATTTGGGCAAGAAACTGTTCTTGCCTGGACTGCTTGATCGACTGGACATGCTGGACCCATAGAAAGATGACCACTGAACTTTGCTTGACAAAATGGTCCTTCAGGTTCCTGCCTCACAGAGGAAACTGCCAGACATTCTACAGGACACTGAAAAAAAGTGACCAAGAGACTCTAGCCCTGTGGGCTAAAGACAAATGCCCCAACTTTACAAAGGAACATTAGGTGACTGTCCAGGCTGCCAGCTGTCTCTGTCTACCCTGCAAGACTCCCGAAAGTTGCTTGCATCCTTCTCCTGGTTCTCAGGTAATATTATATCCTTCTGAGGTCTTTGATGTGGTTGAAGACTAGATAGTTATAATTTCCTCAATTATGATAAAAGATAAGTTAGATATAAAACCTTAGGCTCATAAACGTAAGATAGATATGATATCTTCTTTAATATTGTAACAGTAATTCTTGCTTGATAATTGTTTGGTTATATGTAATTTTACTATGAAAAAGTTAAAACCTTCCTTTTTAAAAAGAAAAGAAATGGGGAAATGCTGTGGATGTTGCTCTGTATAAATAAAATGCTGTTTGGCCAGTGGCCAGGCAGGAAGTGTAGGCGGGAAAAGAGAGAAGATAATGCTGGGAGGTGGAAGACTGTGGAGGGAGACACAGCCAGCCGCTGCCATGGCAAGAAATAAATAAGGTACTGGTAAGCCATGAGCCACTAGGCAAAGTATAGATTAATAGAAATGGGCTAAATATAAGAGTAAGAGCCAGACAATGGTAGGCCTGAGCTAATGGCCCAGCAGTTTAAATAATATAAATGTCTGTGTGTTTATTTTACAAATGAGTTGTTAGACTAACAGGGCTTGGTGGCACCTGAAAAGAAGCTCTCCAACTAGTTTGTGTTATTTTCTTGACCCCCAGTCACATCCCCACTCAGATTTAGCTACTGTCCATGTCAATACCTAAACTGTCCAGAAATGAAAAGACCAAATGATACAATTTTGAGCTTTGAAAAACCTTACTGACCAAGAGAACACAGGATGGCTCTTCACAGCTCTTCCAAGTTTCAACCCTGTATTTTGAGTATTGTCAGCATTCTTATCCACATTTGCAAATTTTTCCCCAGATGACATCTGTTTGTAAACTAGAATCAATACTTATGCCATCATCCTAATCATTTATGCATGGAATCAATGCTGCAAAAAAAAATTGAGTTACATAAATGCAAGTTCTTGGCTGGCATGGAATAAAATGGCTGTCTGCTTTCTCATTGAGGTCCTTGGATTGTAGACAAGTGTCCTTATTTTGGCCTCCTTATTGTGCCTTTCACACTTTTTTCTTTTTGCTGATGAATTTACCATTTAACTGGGTACCCCCATGCCATGTTGGAGTATCCTGTCTAGTTTTCTTAATGGCAAGAAGGCTGTGGTGTGCTCTAAGAAGAACGCCTGTGTGTTAGACAAACTTCATTGAAACATGAGTTATAATGCTGTTGTTCTTGAGTGCAATGTAACCAAATCAACAATATATGTTAAAGTGCCTTTGAACAGAAATAGATGTAAAACAGGTTTTTGTATTATTCAGTGCTTGCTGCAAATTTACAGAATATAACTCCACTGTGAATAACAAGAGCAGACTCTATACATAAGTAAAGAAGGGCCAAGAACTGAGCTGAATCCTCTACTATAAGTGTTTTTCTTGCAGTACATCTGACCATCCATGGGCTAACTCTTTAGCCTCAACTGGAAAATTATCTCTTTATTTTTCAAATTCTTCCAGATTGATTGCTATTGAAACAACTTGCTCAATCATTCATGAAGCTGGAGTATCATGCAAGATATATAAACACTTGGGACAAAGTTAAAAATTGGTATGTGTTATTTTAAATAGATGGGCATGGTGGGGCACACCTTTAATCCCAACAACAAGGGAAGCTGGATCTCTATGAGTTTGAGGCCAGCCAGCTGTGTCTACACCAAGAGTTTAAGGACAGCCAGGGATACATAGGGGGAACCTGTCTCAAAAATATGAAAATAAATAAATGAATAAATAAACAGAAGTAAAACAAGTAACAATGTACTTTAAGGATATATATATATATTAAACAAACAAATGCAATGTCCTATCAGAATGCTGAGTAATAGGTACAGCATTGTAGTAGTGGAGGTACACTGGGAGGAAGGGGGCTTGATGGCCAGTGCAGATGCCAGAAATGGTGCATAGGCTAACTGTGGAAGTGGAAGCAGAGTTTACCATACCATTGAGCAACGGATTGGGATTTAATGTAGGAAGCAAGGACATTAGACTTGTTTCTAGCTTGCTCATTTATTTATTTTAGAATTATCTCTCAAGTTAAAATGTGAAGAATGAATTAAGTACATTGAAAGAAGTAAACAGTATCATCAGGGAGAATTATTATTATATTGTATTTTAACACCATCATGTCAAATCCATGGAATAAATGAATCTAATATTACATGGTCCTTTAGGCCTTAGAATTGAGAATGCCAGCTACTAGCTGGATATTAAAAGCCACACAAAGTCACACAAGTGCTAGAGAGGTCCCCAGAAATCCACAATGATACATCCTCTGTAGACTGCTAGCAATGGTGGAGAGAAAGCCTGATCTGACCTAGTCTGGTGATCAGATGGCCAAACACCCTAACAGTCGTGCTAGAACTCTCATCCAATAACTGATGGAAGTGGATCCAGAGATCCTTGGCCAGGCCCTAGGTGGAGCTCCAGGAGCCCAATTGTCAAGAAAGAGGAGGGACGGTAAGAGTGTGAATTGTTGAGGCCAAGATTGGAAAAGCACAGGGACAAATAGCCAAACTAACGGGAACACATGAATTATGAACCAAAAGCTGTGGAGCCCCCAGCTGGATCAGGCCCTCTGGATAAGTGAGACAATTGAATAGCTTGAACTGTTTGGGAGGCATCCAGGCTGTGGGACCAGGACCTGTCCTTAGTGCATGAGCTGGCTGTTTGGAACCTTGGGCTTACACAGGGACACATGCTCAGCCTGGAAGGAGGGGACTGGACCCGCCTGTATTGAATCCACCAGGTTTAAATGAATCCCCAGGGGTGTCTTGGCCCTGGAGGAGATGGGAATGGAGGGGAAGGGAGGGGGGAAGGTGGGGGTGGGGGCGGGAGGGGGAGGACAGGGGAACCCATGGCTGATGTGTAAAATTAAAACACAAATATAATAAATTTTAAAAAGTAAAAAATAAATAAGTCACACAGAAAGAAAAAGCTTGGGTGGTCCCCAGGGTCGATTCATTTTAGTTATCTGAGCTTCCCGATTTCCCAAGTTCCGTGTGTGAACGCTGTCTATGCGGCCATTACCTATGAAGTACTGGATAGAAACTAGAAATGAAATAGTGATTTACAAAATGACCCCTATCCCTCAGAACAGAGAGAAACACAGATGGTGTGTAGTAAGTGTATCACTGGGGAATGAAGTCATCAGTCATCAGTCATTTATAAAATTTAGATGATGGATGTGGTATTTTACAAATCTAATAGTATATAATTCTGTAAATTATTGTGAATTGATGAACTGCAGTGCAGTGTTTTCAAGTATGATGGTCACCTTTTCTGCTGAAAATATTCTAAGCAAAACAAAGCTAAATTGTCACCTGAAAAAGTGCTCAGTTTAAGGACCATATAATGTGTAACAGAAGATCCCATTTTCAAGTTGATGAGCCTGAGCTGGCATCCTGTGTTGTCTGTCAGTCACCCTGCATCAGTTCATTGATAATTAGGAAAGGCAAATGTGTCTTAGGTCAGGTTCCATGGAGACAATGAGACATAGAAACTTGGGTACACAAAGTTCATAGGAGAATGTACTCTTGAGCACAGTTGTAAGGCAGTTTGAGAAGCAGGATTCATAAGCCAAAGGGAGAACTTAACCTGTATTGATTTAAAATAAAGGACTAGCATGGTGGCACACGCCTTTAATCATAGCACTCAGGAGGCAAAGGCAGGTGAATCTCTGTGAGTTCGAGGCCAGCCTGGTCCACAAAGCAAGTTCCAGGACAGCCAGAGCTGTTACATAGAGAAAAATCTCGTTTTGAAAAAACCAACAAATAAAAGTAGTATCTCAGATAATACAGAGTATGTGTATGTGTGTGTATGGTGTGTATGTGTGCTCACACTTGTGTGTGTGTGTGTGTAGGTGGTCTCTGTAGCTGAGATAATCTCTATAGGTTATCCTGGGTTCCACAAAGATTCAGTCTTGCATACCTCATATCACCTAGGTATGCAAGGTGGGCTGCCCTTAATTGATTTGTTGATTTAATTGTGGCAGCTCCCCCTTACATGAAACAATGTGAACAGGTAGACTTCTGGATGCCATATCAACCAACCTTTGTAACAGCTGGAGTGTTGTGCATTTCAATGCTAACAGAGAAATCTGGATGGACATCACAGGAAAGGCAAACCCAGTTGGGCCTAGAGATGAAGACTTCAAGGTGCTTTTATCCTCTTACCCCCACAACCCTGCATGCATGTGCCTTTCCTGCTGTCTGGGCATGAATCAATCCCCTGTCCGTTGTAGGGCCAATCATGGCTGCCCAAGTGAAGAATTCATGCTTTCCTGCTGGGTGTTGATGTATGCTGTTCACTTACTAATTTGACTTTAAGTAAGTGTCTTCTTTTTTTCCAGGACTCAACTTTTGTAAATAAGAAAGTTTGCTATATGACAAAAGGAATTTCCTGACAAAATTGTGTGATGACGCAAGTGGATTAACATTTGATAGATTATAAAAGTGTGCCATTATTTTGTATTATAAATAGTTAAAGAGGCTTGCCATGCAAGCCTCCCAAAGCTGAGTTCAATCCTGGAATCTATGCAATAGAAGTAGAGGACAAACTCCTGCAGGTGATTCTCTGACCTCCACAAGCCAGTAGCATGCTTGTACTAATTTATGGGTAACAGGCACACACACATACACAGGTAAACACACACACACACACATACACACATACACAAGCACACACACATACACATATACACATTCACACACAGGTAAACACACACACACACACATATATATATATATCATAGTGATCAAGGCAAGGTCATAAGTGCTCCCATCTCTTCAAATGTTTATCATCCAGGTACTGGAAAACTAGACTCTTGTTTTCAAGTTATTTCTGAAAACATAGTTTGTTGTATTCTATTGTTTATTGGAAACAAGATCTCATTTCTAGTCTCTACCTGTATTTTGATGACCCTCCTAAATTCTGTCCCTTCTCCCCTCTGTCCTTTTCAATCTCTGATGACCACTGCTACAGTCCATTCCACTGTAAGACTGACATTTTAGTATCTTCAGTGAATGGAAACATTTGGAATTTGTCTTTCTGTGTCTGGCTTGTGTTTTTTAACAGTGATTTCTAGCCCATCTGTTCTGCTGCATATGACAGTGTTTTATCATTTTTATGGATGAATAGTAAAGCGTGTGTGTGTGTGTGTGTGTGTGTGTGTGTGTGTGTGTGTGTGTGAGACACTCTTCTTATCCATCCATCCATTGGTTGAAGTTTGGGTTGTTTCTGTATTTTAGCCATTATCAGCAGTACTGAAATAAACATGAGACATTTCAGTGTTGTGCTGATACAGCAGTTTCATCTCCTTTGGAGATATAGTGGTATTTATGCATCAAAGATATTTCAAAGTTATTGCCAAACCACTTTTACAATAGCTGCTAATTTACACTCTCACTGTGAGTGTGTGAGTTCCCTGTGTCCTCATCAGGCTTTGTTAGATTTGATTTTGATGCAGGCATCCTAGCTGGTGAGAGATAATACCATTATGGGTTTGTAATGCAATTCCCTGGTACTCAGTGACATTGAACAATTTTTCATGTGTTTATTTTTCCATGCAAATGTCTTTTATATTCATAGGCCCTTCTTTTAATTCGACTTTGTTTCTTCATACATTTTGCTCAAAACTTATTTACAGGAATTTTTTATTCTTATCTCTTTACAAGGCTGGCAATAACTTCACCAGAGAATAATGTTGAACACAGGTGGTTCCTAGAAACCATAGAGATAAAGATACTGTATTGTGAACAGTATTTTTGACTATTGTATCTCTGTTGGGTATAATAATGGATAAGTAAATATGGTAAAGATCAGCTAACTTCTTCACTCCTCTTAATAATTAAATCTAGAAGTTAAGGTGGTTGTGAGTGCTCTGTGCCTCATTCTTATGCTGCTGTTGCAAGCAAATGTGGATATGTGTGGTTGACTCAAGCTCTGTAGTTATGTGAGCAGGAACAGAGATCTTTAAGATGTTACTCTGATTTATTACTTCTCCTCCCTTCCAGCTGGGTAATGGTAACAAATGAGATCAGGATTGGAAACCTATCCGCATAGAGTACATCTATTTTAAATTTCAAATGTTAACAATTTTTTTTTGTTGGAAAATAAAGATGGTATCTGGAAGTGGGATGATTCATGAAGAAAAAAAGGATTATATGTAATATGGACAAAGTAGCAGATGGAAAAATTCATAAATATTGTGAGTTGTGAAACTGACAAATGTCATTATGCTGTGGTAAAATGTTCAGAAATGTTGCTGCACCATAGCCTGGAAGGCAAGCGATGTATTTCTCAGCCTGTACTTCTGAAAATTCAGTCAGCATAATTCTAAGATTCTGTACTACTTGCTTATCAAACTTCAGTAAGTACATGTAGGAAGGAAACCAATGGACACATGACCTTGCTGCTCTTCCAGAGAACCTGAGTTCACTTCTAAGCACCTATATCAGACAGCCCACAACTGCCTGTAACTCTAGCTCCTGAGGATATGTAAGGCCGTTTTGGCCCTGCAAGTGCCTACACACATGTGGCATACATAAAAATATGTGGGTCTCCCTTATTTTGGAGGTCACTGGCCACTGACCCACAAGGTAATATTTCCCTTGTAGCAGTGGTCATCAGAGATTGAAAAGGGAACAGAAACATTGAGCAGGGTTAAGGTGGCTGTAAGCATGACAGAAAGAACTTCCGGGAGTCAGCTTCAGAAGGACAGTTCATTTTAATGTTCCTAGGGTAAAACATATATAAGGGTACTTAGGGTCATGGGCGGGAACTGTTGATGGGTTCCCTGTGTGTTGACATAGTACCTATTGTCGTATGGGCAGGAGGAAAGAAGGAGACTTATGTGCTGAGTCATACAGCATTTGTAGAGAGCTCTGTATGGGGGTCATGCTGCAAATAAGGCCAGGCATCTGAGCTTAGGGACACTCTCCAATTAAGGTTAGTGGAGAAGAAGAAACCTGCTGAGAAAGGGAGTTCTCCATTTTATTCCCAGCTCAGAGAGCGCTACAGACATGGTGGGCTGCAACCTTAACAGCAGGGGTTCTCTCACAGAAATGTACATATACATACACACATAAATAAAAGGAAATCTGAAACAAAATTGGCCAGTCTTCACATGGAGGGCAGCAAAAGAATGGTAATAAAGGAGGAGTTCTACTGCAGACCTTGATCACTAATGGACACTTGAACCTTCAAACCTTCATTGAACCAAAGAAGGTGAGAAGAATATCCTGCCCCAAAGGTGGAACAGGTACCAACTCATCCTCAGGTTTGTCATAACGATAAAGTGCAATGATGTCCAAGGCAATACAGTGGGAGGTATGAAGTACAAGACATAAAGGAATTACACCCAAATGTACACACTGCAGGATCCAGCTAAGTAAAGCAAGAGACTTAGCCAATAGCTGGAGATATCTCTGTGATTTTGTAACTACTCTCCAACACAGAACTTTCTGTTTTCCATGCTCTCCATTTCAGTGCTTAATTCCTTATGGTTCTATCATTCCCACTGTTCATATATATTTAAAAATTCAGAAAGGGATGGGAAATATTACTGTATTTGGTTAAAAGGTGTCTTGCCTTTGAATAACCAAAGTCATATATAATAGAAATGGAAGCATATCACAGAATCCTGAAAATTGGGGCTGGATGCAATAAATACATGAAGAGTTACATGATAAATATGGAGAATTGGAATTGCTCACAGCATGTGCGTTTTTAATGCTTTCTTCTAGGAAGACTCTTATGCTTCTAAACTTTGGATAATAGTGCATGGAAAGAATTAATGTGTGCAACCTTCAGATCATTTCCTAAGAGATGCTTTTGATGGGCCCTTTCTCCTTTATTGGCCATAAATTGTCAAAACATGTAATTATTATGAAGGGGCAATGTTGAGGGAGGTGGACATCCCCTGTCTCTTTTGGACAGCTAAACCCTATCATGGATGACTCTGGGTGCAGGGCTGAGAATAGAGTATAAATTAGCAAATACGGAAACAAGGCAGTTAGGAGGCATTCTTGGGATGCATGCATGAGGGTAAGATAGTTTGGATGTGAGTAGAACAATGTGATTCTGAATGTATTTGGATGTTGGAGCCAATAGGATTTTCTGATTTATTAGAAAAGAGGTGAGAGAAGAGAGAAGAGAGTGTTTTAGTGATGTTTTCTAAGATTTTGGCATGAACAACCAAAATGGAAAATTATCATCTGAGTAGTGGAAGAATACAGGTGAATTATGTGTTAGCAGGGATGATCATTGGGATCTCTTCTGTTTGCCCTTCCCAAGGTGATCTGTACATCCCTCTTAGGGTTCTCTTTGTTTCCTAGTTTATCTGGAGCTGTGGGTTGTAGTCTGATTATCCTTTGCTTTACATCTAGTATCCACTCATGAGTGGGTACATACCATGTTTGTCTTTCTGAGTACTGGTTACCTCATTCAGATTGAGGCACACTTAGAAACCTTTGGACTATTTATGCACCTATGGAACCAATCTGTTTTATCACCAAGTTTATTCTTTTCTTTTGTTACTGTATCTGAATATGCTAGAAGTTGGATAATTTTATCGCAGCGCTCATTCTTTTCTTTAATCAGCTTATCCAGAGAGGTTTTGGTTGGGTCTAGATATGGTCAATTTGACAACCAAAGTTAACTATCATAACCATCAAGAAAATGCAAATTTAAATTACTGTGATATTCTAGCTCATGCCACTCACAATATCTGTTATACAGAAAGTCATATGACAATAGGTACTGGGAAGATTGAAAAAAATGGAAAACTTACTTATTATTTATGGGAGTATGAACTGCTGTACCCACTATAACAATCTGTGCATAGATTCCTCATAAGGATGGAAATGGACCCACTATATGATCCATCTACACCATTCCACTCCTTGGCATATATTGAAAGGACTCCTGCTTCAGAGATGGCTACACATATATGTTTATTGTTGCTCGATTCATGTTAGCCTAGAAATGGAATCAGCCTAGAAGGCCATAAAAAGAAGAATGGACATATGGCATATATGTACAATGGAATTCTATTCAGTGTAAAGAAAAGTGAAATTATGAAATTTACAGGTGATTGAATGGATTTGGAAAACATATATTGAGTCACCAATGTGCAAAAAGACAAATGCCATGTTTTCTCCCATATGTGGATCCTAAAGTCAAATACTAAGGTTTTATGTTTAATTGGGAACATTTGTATAAGCCAGAAAAGTAAGAATGGGACATGGGAGCAATCTTAAGGGAAGGGCAGCTAGTATAAAATAATAGATATCAAAGAATAGAGGGGGATGCTATTGGTGGAGAGGTTCAAATATGCGTGAGATGGGAGAAGGGGAAAAAGAAGGCAGAGAGAGGGAGAATTAGAAAATATGAAAAATCCATATGAAAACTCCCTCTTCTTAAACCAGTTTAAAAAGATAAGTTAAAAAATAGAACATAAATTTCCTGCATGTCTGGATAATAGAGCTCTATAGAGCTTTATTTATCCAACAAAGTATGATTCTTAAATAGGACAAATTATGCATAGTATATACTCGCTAGATATTTTCTGTTAAGAGCTTTCTTCACAGATAAGGAGTTTGTTTTTTATGTAGACAAGTTAAATGCTTTTATTTCTTATCAATATTCAAGTAAAGTAATTATATAGTCAACCTCAGAGATGTCAGATTGTTTTCTAGCAGTCCCTAGTTTCTCAGCTGTCTCTCAGGCTTTTTTTCCCCTCAATATCATAAAATTTTCTATTGAAAATAATTTTATAATACAGTGTATTTTGATCGTGGTTTCTTTTTCTTGGATCCTACCCATCTCTCCACTGATGCAACAACACACCTTTCTTTCTTCCTTTAGAAAATAAATAGGCCAATTTTAAAGAAAAAACCTGGATCAAAACAGAGAAAAGAAAAACATCTGAAACACACACACACACACACACACACACACACACACACACACACACTCCATAAAATCACAAATCACAAATTTGGAACCAAAATAGATAAGCAAGAGCGGAGTAAGTTAGATATGCCCAGACAAAGCATTATGAGAGAAAACACCTCTACAAAAATCTTCAAGTTCATTTTGTGTTGGCCATCTACTATTGGTCATGGAGCCTCCCATAAGTGTTGTAGGTATACCAGTGAGACTCCACTGTAGGAACTAATTTTTCCTTTGTAAGTGGTTGTCAGCTGGAGACAGTTTATGGGTTAGGCATGTGGGCTCCTGTCCACTTCCTCTGTCAGTGCTGGCAGCTGATCTGGCTTGGACCTATGCAGGTGCTGTGCATGCTACTACAGTCTCTCAGAGCTCATATATATCATTCCTGCTGTGCTTAGAAGGTCTTGTTTCGTTGGTGTTTTTAGTCCCCACTGGCTCTTAGAATTTTTCCTCCTCTTCTTACACATAGTTCCTTAAGCTGTGAGGGAAGGGGTTTGCTGAAAACATTCCATTTAGAACCAAGTATTCTCTCACTTTATACACATTTTCTATTTGTGGGTCTCCATATTTGTTTCCATCAACTGCAGAAGGATGCATCTCCGCTGAGCAAGACACTGATCCATGAGCACAGCATAATGCCACCAGGAATAATTTTATTGCTCTTTTGTCCTTTAGCACAATAGTAGTATTTGGTATTCTTCTAGGTCTGTGGGCTATCTAGTCTCAGGTCAGGGAGTGTTGGGTATGTGTTCCCTTTTATAGACTGGGCCTTATTTCTAATCAATTAATGGTTGGTTACTCCACAACTTTTGTGCCACTATTGTACCAGCATATCATGTAGACAGGTCACCATTATAGATTGAACAGTTTGTTGTGCGGTTGGTGTTTACCTTTCTCCTCTGGTAGCTTGCAGAGTACCTTACAGCACCATTAATAATAATCAGTATGGGTGAAGGGTCTAAGTAGCCAACTTCTCTGTGCTTAATGAGTTATATAAGTGTTGTCGTCAGCAACAAGGCCTTGCCTTTGATTTTTAGAGAGCAACCAATAACCTTGAAAACAGCCTGAATTATTTGGAAGTTTCTATGGGTTCCTTTGGTCAATGACTCAATTATATATAACCTATTCCTGTCAATGGAATTTTCATTTGGTGTTGAGAAGGTTCTAGTTGCAGTTCTGAATTTCTTTGGTGATGTGATTTAGATCTCTCTCACTCTGTGTATGTGTGTGTGTGTGTGTGTATGTGTGTGTGTGTTTCTCTCTCTCTTTCACACACACACACACACACACACACACAAACACACAACACACACACACACACACACACACACACACACACACACAAGATTCTGCTGTAGTGGGTTTTCATATGACCCCTCAAATGATCCTTAGTGTTAGCTATCCGTATGCATAGTCCCTGTCCCCTCTCCCTTATCATCTCTTCCTTCTCCATCTCTGTTTAGTCTTGTCTCCCTATCTCTTCATAATTTTATGTTCTAGTTTCCCTACCTTAAGAGTTTTTCCATCTCTTCTAGCCACTTACCCTATACCTAACCCCTGTGTTTATAATATAAATAGTGTCATGCCTATTGAAGACTTAAGAGCTAACATCCACATTTAAGAGAATATATACCATATTTGTCCTTTTGGGTCCTCAGGGTGATTTTTTTCTAGTTCCATCTGTGTACTTTTAAATTTCATGATTTCATTTTTTTTTTGTTCGAATGATTTTTCTCATTTTTTATTCATTATATTTGTGTTTTAATTTTACACATCAGCCATGGGTTCCCCTGTCCTCCCCACTCCTGCTGCCACCCCCACCTTCCCCCCAGCCCCTCCCCTCCATTCCCATCTCCTCCAGGGCCAAGACTCCCCTGGGGATCCATTTAAACCTGGTGGATTCAGTACAGGCAGGTCCTGTCCCCTCCTTCCAGGCTGAGCAAAGAGTCCCTGTGAAAGCCCAAGGTTCCAAACAGCCAGCTCATGCACTAAGGATAGGTCCTGGTCCCACTGCCTGGGAGCCTCCCAAACAGTTCAAGCTATTCAATTGTCTCATTTATCCAGAGGGCCTGATCCAGTTTGGGGCTCCACAGCTTTTGGTTCATAATTCATGTGTTTCCATTAGTTTGGCTATTTGTCCCTGTGCTTTTCCAATCTTGGTCTCAACAATTCTCGCTCTTACAGTCTCTCCTCTTTCAAGACCATTTGACTCCTGGAGCTCCACCTGGGGCCTGGCTGAGGATCTCTGGATCCACTTCCATCAGTTATTGGATGAGAGTTCTAGCACGACCGTTAGGGTGTTTGGCCATCTGATCACCAGACTAGGTCAGATCAGGCTTTCTCTCGACCATTGCCAGTAGTCTACAGAGGCTCTATCATTGTGGATTTCTGGGGGTCCTTCTATGAGGCTACAATTACCCTGATTCCTAAACCAAACAAAGATGCAACAAAGAGAACTACAGACCAATCTCCCTCATGAACATTGATGCAAAAATACTCAATAAAATACTGGCAAACAGACTCCAAGAACACATCAAAACAATTATCTACCATGATCAAGTAGGCTTCATCCTAGTGATTTCATTTTCTTAAACAACTGAGTAATATTCCATTGTATAAATGTACCACATTCTCATTAATCATTCATCTGTTGATGGACATCTAGGCTGTTTCCAATTTCTGGCTACTATGAATAGAAGAGTAATGAACATGGATGAACAAGTATCTCTATAGTAGGAGGTAGAGGCCTTTGTATACAAGCCCACAAGTAGTATAGCTGAGTCTTTAGGTAGATGTACTATTAGCTTCCTGAGGACAACCACACTGGTTTCCATAGTGGCTGTACAAATTGGCATTTCCATTAGCAATGAATGAGCAGTCTTCTTGACAGCATAAACTGTCCTATGTTTCATTAATCTTGGCCATTGTGACTAGTATAAGAAAATATCTCAAAGTAGTCTTACATTTGCCAGCTGGCTAAGGATGTTGAACATCTCTTTAAGTGTTTCTTAGCCATCTGTGTTTCATCCTTTGAGAACTTTCTATTCAATGTTGTCTCCAACTTTTTAAAAATTGTGTCATTTGTTTTCTTAAAGTCCAGTTTTTTTGAGTTTTGTATATATTTTAGATCTTAGCTCTTTATAAGATCTTTATTAGTAAAGATCTTTCCCCACTCCATAGCATACCTATTCGTCTGAATGATGGTGTCTTTTCCATACAAAAGCTTCCCAGTTTCATGAGGTTCCATATAGATGGACATTTCTTTCCTACCTACCAGTTCCCAAAATGACAGGGAGACTTAATATAAATTACAAATGTTCAGCTAATAGCTCAGGTTTGTTACTAGCTAACTCTTATATTTAAATAGATTAACCCATATTTTTTATTTATGCATTGCCACAAGGCTTGGTACCTTTTCTCAGTATGGCATGCCCATCTTGCTTCTCTTTGCATCTGCTCACTAGTCCATATAGTCCATATTCTGTCCTTCTTCTTCCTAGCATCCTTCTAGTGTGGCTCTCCTGTGCAATCTCTTCTTGCCCAGCTATAGGCCAGTCAGTTCTTTATTAACCAATGAGAGCAATACATATTCACAGTGTACAGAAGGATTATTCCACAGCAGTCTCATTTATTAATTGTTGGTCTTAGTGCCTCTTCTACTGGTGTCCTGTTCAGAAAATCTTCTCTTGTGCCAATGAGTTCAAGATCATTCCCCACTTTGTCTCTATCAGGTGAAATATATATATATAGTTTTATGTCAAGGTCCTTGACTCATTATAGTCGAATTTTGTTCAGGGTGATACATATGGGCCTATTTACATTCTTCTACACACAGCTATACAGATTTAGGAGCACTATTTGTGGAGGATTCAGTGTGTATTTTTGTCTTCTTGTCAAAAATGAATTGTCCATATGAGTGTGGACTTATGTCTAGGTCTTCCAATTGATTCAATCAATGAACATTTTTGTGCCAATGCTATCCTATTTTTATTACTATAGTTTTGTAGTACACTTTGATATCAGGGATAGTGATACCTAAAGAAGTTCTTCTACTATTCAGGATTATTTTTAGCTATCCTGTGTGTGTGTGTGTGTGTGTGTGTGTGTGTGTGTGTGTGTGTGTTCATATGAACTGAAAGTTGCCTGTTCAAGATCTGTGAAGTATTGTGTTTGAGTTTTGATGGAGATTGCATTGACTCTATAGATTGCTTTTGGTAGGATGGCCATTTTCAGTATATTAATCCTATAGATCCCTGAGCATGAGAGATCTTTCCATCTTCTGATAGTTTCTTCTATTTCTTTCCTCAATGTATTACAGTTTAGCATATGAGTCTTTCACTTGCTTGGTTAGAGTTTCTCTAAGATATCTGAGGCTGTTGTGAATGGTGTTATTTCGCTGATTTCTTCCTATGTCTCTGGAGAGACTGGGCATCCTTGTCTTTTTCTTGATTTTAGTGGGACTGCTTTGAGTTTCCATTTATATTGATGTTAGCTATGGGTTTGCTGTAAATCACCTTTATTATGTTGAGGTCTGTCCCTTGTATTCCTAGTCTCTCCAGGACTTTTATCATGAAGTGATGTTAAATTTTGTCACAGGCCTTTTCTGGACCTAATGAGATGATTATGTTGTTTTTGTCTTCCGGTTTGTTTATATGATGGATTACATTTATCAATTTACATATATTGAAACATCCCTGTACCTCTGGGATGAAGCCTACTTAATCATGTAGATTATCTTATTAATGTGTTCTTAGATTCAGTTTACAAGTATTTTATTATTTTTTCAATGTTTTCAATATCAAATAGACTAAAATAATTTCCATTTCTTCCAAAGTGCCCACAAAAATTTCCTATAAACAGATTTCTCTATTTCTTTAATGCACCCCAGTTTGCAACAGGTACAATTTTTTTCTGTTAGCACCTGAACATTGCCTGGCCTGGTATAGGTACTTTAAAAATTCCTTATTTCTTTCACATAAAGAGTGATGTTGAACAATTAAGATCTGTCTCAGAATCTGCTCATTGCTATTGATGGTTTTGCTTAGAGACTGTGGTAAAGGTTACAGCAATTTTTTTTTTCTGAGCAGAATGAGATTTCAATTGAGGTGTCAATTATGATTCCATATCAGGGGCCTATTATTATTTCCATGAAGCTGCTTACAAATGTCATTGTTCTGAGAACTTACAGCCTTCTGCTCAGTGGCACTTGTCCTTTGTTTTCTCATGAAATGATGTGCCATTGCTCCCTCATCCTTGAGGTGACAGATGTAGAAAAAGTGGACCAGAGCAGTCTGAAGCAGGTCACAGCATAGGGTGGGACTGCTGGCTGGATGGCATTTTTTTTTCAAACTCAATTTGGAAGAAACATGGGATGAAAGCAAAGCATGAAATTGAAACAATTATTTTTGGAGATTGACATAATTTTGGAAATTAGCATAAGAAATTTCATATAAAAACACATACATTATTTAAATAACAATTCTCTCAAAATTTGTTATGACTCTATATTTGTGAATAAAAGTCTCACTTTAGGAATGGGAAAGAGCCAGGGAGACGTGACAGGAGGAAAGGTCACTTTGCTCTTGCTGGCTTTGAAGATGGAGAAGGTGACAAGCCAAGAAGTTGACCCTTAGGTGTGAGGAGTGACTCCCCTAGGACTCAAGGAAACAGGAACCTTGGTCCTACGAGCAACGGAGCTCTGATGACCTGAATGAACGTGGATGAATTCATCTACTGAACATCTGAAAAAGAGTGCTGCCCTGTGCAGGACTGGACTTCAGCCTGGGGACACTAAGCAGAGAGCCATGTGACTTCTGGAAGCTGAGAGGTGGGGCTGAAAAGGATATACTGCAGACACATGACAGCTTCCTCTATGACAAATGAAGAGGTGCTGGAAAAATGGAGGAACAAGGTCTAAATAAAGAGAAAGCAGTTTCCCATTTTAAAAGAAGAAGAAGAGGAAGGAGGAGGAGGAGGAAGAGGAGGAGGAGGAGGAGGGGGAGGATGAGGAGGAGGGAGAGGAGGAGGAGGAGGAGGAGGAGGAGGAGGAGGAGGAGGAGAAGAAGAAGAAGAAGAAGAAGAAGAAGAAGAAGAAGAAGAAGAAGAAGAAGAAGAAGAAGAAGAAGAAGAAGGAAGGAAGGAAGGAAGGAAGGAAGGAAGGAAGGAAGGAAGGAAGGAAGGAAAGAAAATATGATGATACCTGCTATGGTATTCTTTTTGTTAAGGACCATTTTGGCTATTCTTAGTCTTTTGTATTTTCAGATACATTTTTGGATTGTTTTCTCTGTGTCTATGAAGAATGTCCCTGGAATTTTGAATGAGACTGAATTACAGTTATAGACTGCTTTTGTTAAGCAAAGACTCTGATAGTATTGGAAATAAGACCAACAACTGATAAATAAGATCTACAAAACTAACAAGCTTTTCACAGCAAAGGAAACACATATGACCTACAAAAGTTAAATCATGGCTACACACACACACACACACACACACACACACACACACACACATATATATGTATGTATATGTGTGTATGTTTGTGTGTGTATGCAGATCCATAACATGCAAAGAGTAGTATAATCGCTCCCTACAAAGATACCAGGCAGCTAGAGAGATGGCTCAGCAGTTAAGAGCTCATACTGTTCTCGCAGAAAACTCAAGCTTGCATAGGAACTCACAAACTTTAGGCTGACAGCTGTGGAACATACTAGACCCTCTGCATACAGGATACAGTTGTGTAGCTAAGTCTGTTTGAGGAGCCCCTGGCAGTGTGATCAGGATCTATCCCTGGTATATGAGCTGGCTTTATGGACCCCATTACCTATGGTCGGACACTTTGCTCATCCTTGATGCAGCAGGAGGGACTTGGTCCTGCCTCAGCTGAATGTATCAGGCTTAGCTGCCCTCTTCATGAGAGAACTTACCCTTTTGGAGGAAGGGATGGGGTGGGATGGAGGAGAAGCGGGGGAGCAGGAGGAGGGATGAGAGGGGAATCTGTGGTTGGTATATAAAATGAATAAAAAAAATTTTTAAATGACAAAAAGAAAGAAAACCACACACACACACACACACACACACACACACACACACACACACACACAAGGAAAACCCAAGCTTGCTTCCCAATAGGGAGGCTCACAATTGCCTGTAACTCCAGTTCCAGGGGGGATCTGACACTTCTGGCCTTCATGGGCACCTAGACTCTGCACTCACATGTACATAACCACCACACACATACATATAACTAAAATAAAGTAAATCTTAAAAAAGGGGGGTGGAATCCCAGGACCTGATAGGTTTACTGCTGAATTCTCCCAAACTTTTAAAGGAGAGCTACCAATATTCAAAGTCTTCTAAGGAGAGAAGGTAGGGACACTACCAAACTCATTCCATGAAACCAGCATTATTCTGATACAAAAATTCACTAAAGTTACAAAGAGAAAATACTGTTGACCAATTTCCTTGATAACATACATTTGAGGATTCTCAATAAAATTCTTGCCAGTCATGTTTTTAAAAAAAAAGCCTCACTTCATCCCTTTATATGTCTCCAAAAGTGGATTCCTCAGAGACTTTACATTTCTGAGTGACAGGGCCTTTAAGTCCCATCCTCCTTCATGCCTGTATGATTCAACTCAAAGTTACAAAGCTCTGCTTCTTTGATGTTGCTGACACATTTCAGGGATGCTTTCTGTCCCTCTGGCTAGTTTTAAATCCTTTTCAGATTTATTTATTTTTTATGTGTATGTGTGTTTTGCCTACATGTATGTGTGTGCACCATATACATGTTTGGTTGCAGAGATCACTAGGGTGTGGGTTTCCTGGAACTGGAGCTATGGGTTGTGAGCCACTGTGTGGGATGGTGCTCCTCTGAAAGAGTAATGGGTGCTCTTAACCTCTGAAGCAACTCTCCAGCTCCTCTTTGGTTACTGTAAAAATATTATTAATTTCTTGTATGAACCTTTTTTCCTGAAAAGAAAACTATAGTGTCCCACAATTTATAATCCAGCTTCTGTCCTCAATATATGGCATTGCTTCACTTTATTTGTATAATTTATTAATATTCACAAGATGTAGTATAAGACAGTTATGATTTATTTGCCTACTGAAAATTATTTGCCTAGTGAAAACAAAAATCTAGAAGCAAACTTTGTGTGATTACCCAGCTTCCTTTAGTCTGTGAACCCAATTTTCTCTGTAGTATATGACTAGTGGTTGTGATCAAGGCAGCTGGAACACAAGGGGCCTTTAGTAGAGATGAAAGTGATTTTCTTTGTTCACACTTCAGCAAGTTTTATAATAATTTCAATTAAGATTCATTCATTTTAAATACAGAACAAGAATCTTTCTTGGATTTATTGCCTGGGCCAAAGGTTTTCAAATTCTTACCTGATTTCCCAAATGAAATTAGAGGTTTGACTGTTAAGTTCTCCTTTAAGAATAATCACTCTTTAAATGAATTGGAATATGAACAGAGGGAAGACAGATGTGGCACTTGGAACACATTCCTACACATTGGGTGAACAGCCATAATGAGGCTTTGTATTTCCATAGTGAGATAATTTTAATTGACAAATGGACTACTATAGAAATGACTTTCAAACCTACCTCTCATTTATTCAAGGTTATAAGACTGAACTGATTGCAAGTATAATTTATTGTGTCATCTCTGATTGTAGTGGGTAGCCATCCCAGCCTTGGCCTGGAAGTTCCGACCCCATTGAGGCTTTGGTAATGGTCACGCCCACAAGGACTTATGTAGTTACATAATAGTAATGATATATAGTAGCTTTCAGGTGGACATTTATATTTTACCTAATTAAGGAAAAAGCAGAATTGCTAAGCACAGAGAAAAACTTAGGCTGATTTTAATAAGGTTTTAGGAAACTGTGAAATATAGCTTTGGAAATATTCCAGTTGACTGAGGTCCTAAAACTACTTGGAATTTTAAAGAAGTTGGTAAAATTCCTATTAATATATCTAATATTCCATTAACAGTTTTATTGCATTGGTTTGCATAGTATCTAATTTATTATTTTGTCTTATATGCAATAGAGAACATGATTAAACCAATGCAAGCATTTGCCAGGATGAGTAAAGTCATTCTTTATTCTCTCTGACATATTATTCTAATCTCAAAGAGATTTGTTTATCTTGGAAAAGAGAAAAATAATGCCACCTCCATATAATCAAAGACAAGATTGAAAAGACATGCTTCATGATGTAATTTCAAAGAATATTAGACATCCAAATTCATACTGACAGTAAGACCACAAAGCAGGCTCCTTAAGTGACTTTAATATATGTGATAGATGCATGTATGCCTTGAGGCAGAGCTATTGATACATTATATACAATCTCTTTTTTTTTTTTTTTTTTTTTTTTGAGACAAGGTTTCTCTGTGTAGCGTTATCCCTTTCCTAGAACTCACTCTGTAGTCCAGGCTGGCCTTGAACTCACCGAGATACACCTGCCTCTGCTTCCCGAGTGCTGGGATTAAAGGTGTGTGCCACCACCACCCGGCTGCTGCAATCTCACTTTTTAAAAAGCTTTTTTAAATTTTGTTTATTTTTTAGAAAATTGTGTATGTGTGTATGTCTAGGTAGCTATGGTGGTTTAAATGAGAATTGTGACGGTATTGTGTTCCCCAAAATATTGTGTGTTCCCCGAAATAAACGTATCTGGGGTCAGAGAACAGGACAGCCACAATATTAAACATGAGGATAGGCAGTGGTAGCACACGCCTTTAATCCCAGCAGTCGGGAGGCAGAGCCAGGCGGATCTCTGAGTTCAAGGCCACATTGGAAACAGCCAGGCATGGTGACACACACCTTGAATCCCAGAAATCCAGCTTTTAAACCCAGGGAGTGACGGCAGAAAGTAGAAAGATATATAAGGCGTGAGGACCAGAAACTAGAAGCATTTTGGCTGGATAAGCATTCAGGCTTTCGAGCAGTAGTTCAGCTGAGAGCCATTGGGATGAGGACACAGAAGCTTGAAGACCAGCTGAGGAACTGGCGAGGTGAGGAAACTGTGGCTTGTTCTGTCTCTCTGATCTTCCAGTATTCACCCCAATAGCTGCCTCAGGTTTGTTCTTATTAATAAGACCTGTTAAGATTCCAACTACAGAGAATGGCCCCCATGGGCTTATATGCTTAGTCACCAGAGAGTAGGACTCTTTGAGTGGGACTGTTTGAGTGTGACTCCTTAATGGGGAATGTGTGTTACTGGAAGTGGACTTTGAGGTTGTAAAAGCCCATGCCTGGCCCAGTCTTCCTCCACCCCCTACTTGGTACTTTTACATCAAGATGTTGGTCTCATCTAGTGCTCCTGGGCCATGTCTGTCTGCTTCCTACCATGGTGATAATGCACTAATCTTCTGAACCTGTAAGCAAGTCTCAAATTAAATGATTTCTTTTATAAGAGTGGCTTTGGTCATTGTTTCTCTTCATGACAATAGAACAATAACTATGCTAGCAGGTGTGTACACATGAGTGCAGTGCCTGAGAGGCTGGAAGAGGGAGCCTGATTTCTTGGAGCTGCTGTTATAGTTTGGAGCTGTCTTTAGGTGTGATGAGAACTAAGTTTGGGTTCTCTGGAAGAGCAGCACATGCTGGTAACTAAGCTCATTTGTATAATAGCATTTCGTGAGAACCTTTTGAGGTTAATGTATGGAGTGTGTAGAACTTCAGAATGCATGGAGATATCTCAGATTTGAGCCTGTGTGAAACATCTGTATAAGCATTATTTGTAGAAGAATAATCTTTATCACATGTGTTCTTATAGCTGTACTAAAAGGAAAAACATGTAAATGCAGCCTGTTCTAATGATAAATTTTGTTTAATTCAATGTTAAATATTGATAATTCAATACATATTTATGTCTTAGCTACTTTTCTATTGCCTTGACAAAGCACCATTACCAAAACAACTTATAAAATAAAACACCTAATTTTGGGTCCATGGTTCCAGCGGGTTAGAGGTCCTGGCCATTAATATTAGGCAGCAGCAGGAAGGCATGGCCCTGGTGCAGTAGGTGAGAGTTCACATCTTTGATCCACAAGCACAAAGCAGAGAAAGTTAACTGGGATTGTCAAGTGCTTTAGGAACTTCAAAGCCTACTTCTGCTGACTCACCTCCTTCAACAAGGTCACACCTTCTAGTCTTTCCCTAACAGTTCCACTGACTGGGGACCAAGCATTCAAATAGATGGGCCCATGGAGGCCATTCTCATCCAAACCACCACAACTTACTATAAAATGATGACTAGAATATTTACAATTTTTCCTAGTAAATTTCCTAAAATCAACAGTAACTATTTCAAGTGCTCAGTAGCCACGCGACACTGTTGCTAGTAAACTGAACCACACACCTCTATGCTGTGGAATTGTATAAACTGTGCACTTGATACTTTTTAAATCAGTATTGTAAGTTAATTTTTTTTCAATTTCTTTGTATTTTCCTTTCATTCAGTTTATCCTAGGTACCTGTGTTCATTTTCAATGACCATTCTAAAAATTACCACAAATTCAGTGTCTTTGAGTGGAAATCCATTTACTATCTTGCAGCGTGAGATGTCAGCAGTTGAATATGGTCATCCAGGGTATGAACTTTTCAAGGCTGTGTGGATAGTGGGCTGCCAGAGGTGATGTTGCTGTTTACTCTATAGCAGAATCATTCAAACCTTGGCTCCTAGTTTCTTATGTCTTTCTCTGGCCTGACCCTCATGGTGCCCTCTTATAAAAAAAACAGACGCCTGGAGAATCCAGGGTATTGTACTCATCTTGACATTTCTGGCTTAACTAACTTTGGAGAGTCCCTTTTACCATATGAGTAAACATAGAGGTTTGGTGGATTAGGAAGCAGATATATTTAGGAGAGAAATTAAGCCCAGGCTATGTATAGACACTTGTCCAAGAACTGTGTATGGTATTAGTTCAAGCACAATGACCTAGAGTTTAAAGTAAAATTTAAAATCAAATAGTAAACATTTACATGCATGTCTTGGTAGCCTTTCTAACTAGAAAGCGGGGAGAAGAAAAGAATCATGTAACTGAGGTAGAGTAGAAAGGGGATTCCTGCCACTTTCTGAGTGTTACTGCAGACAAAGGAACCCAAGGATTCACATGGAGATGTCTAATGTGGCCCTTGGATGATCCAGCTCCATGAGAATCCACAACATGGCATGTGCATACTTGACACAGGAATTCCAAAAAGTTTCACTTTTTATTTGTAGGAGACACAAGTACAAATGAATAATATATAATATTAAATATGTTATAACATGGAGTCCCTTCCTAATTTGCAGCAATTATATAAAATCTTGATTTTGGATATTACTGGAATGGCCTCAGCTGAATACAATACACAGAAATCCTTCTGAAAACGTACAACATATGGAACACCCATCACACAAATTCAATTTTAGAAAGACGTTAAAAATCAAATGTGTCTTTTCACTGCATATTCATGTTATTTCATATGTGTTTATCAGGTCGTACACTCTGGATTTCATTCTACCACCCCAAGCTCCTCTGCTCCTTCTGCTCTCTCCATCTCTGCATTCCTCAATACCAAAACCTCCCAAAGAGTTAACGTAAATCAACTGCTATCAAACTGTAGGTGACGAGATGCTGTGTGCAGCCCCTTCAGACACCAGAGTACTGCTTTATCATTTCTAACACTCTCTAAGTACCTAACTTACTCCTACCAGTAATTGAGATGTTTTTGAGCAGTGGTTCTCAATCTTAGGGCCACATGTCAGATATTTATATTACGATTCATAACTATAGTAAAAATACAGTTATAAAGTAGCAATGAAATAATTTTATGGTTGGGAATCACCAGAACATGAGCAACTGCATGGATTAAAGGGTCACAGCATTAGGAAGGTTGCAAATAACTGTTGTAGTGAATCACTGTGTTCTACATACACTTTGAAAACTTTGTAGGTTTTATCTATTTTTAATGGTGGCAAACACTTCAGATAGTTTTGCTTATCTTTTTGAGGCAGAGACTGTAGATGTGTGCCACCGTGCCAAGTTTATGCAGTCACACACAAAGTACTTGGATATGGCGGGCAAGAATTCTACCAACTGAGCTACATCCCCATCCATTCTTCAAATACTTTTAAAATGGTATTTCACTTAAACTTCTCAGCCTGCTTCTCTCTAATTTTTCTTTATCTTGAAAGCCCTATAGCATCTATTGCTGGACCAACATTTTACAAGGGTCATCAGCAACCACAATTTGTATGGTCTAGCCATGAGCTGGCTGGACCGCTCACTCACTGGGACTCTGGGTTGATGTAGTCACCCTCTCTTCATAGAGCACAGCTTTGACTGTGTGGAGGTTCAGGGCTTATTGACTTGTGTCTGACTCTGCAAGGTTAATTGTTTTGTTCCTCATTGTTGCAAATAAAATAAAATTAAAGTCTGCATCCTCTAGCACCCACCTATTTTGTCATTGACCTCTCTTGGCTTCCTGGTCACCCATTTTTGTCACAATGGTATACATATTTAGTAAGCTCATCTGGCATTAGAGCTGAATATGCTGGCATCAAAGGACTGGCAGAGAAGAACCTACTTGATCAAAAGGAGTGAATGACTGATTTTAGGGATAAGGAAATTTAATTTTGGAGTCTGTCTTAGGCACAAATGATAGCTTTTTCCCTGAATTTGTACAAATGGAGCAAGTAAATAATAGTAGATTTTTTGGGATGCAGAACATTAAAGTTACATCACTCCCAAACAGTTCAAGCTATTCAGTTGGCTCACTTATCCAGAGGGCCTGATCCATTTGGGGTCTCCACAGCTTTTGGTTCATAATTCATGTGTTTCCATTAGTTTTGCTATTTGTCCCTGTGCTTTCCTAATCTTGGTCTCATGGCACCCAGGCAGTGGGACCCGGACCTTTCCTTAGTGCATGAGCTGGTTGTTTGGAACCTTGGGCTTACACAGGGACACTTTACTCAGCCTGGAAGGAGGGGACTGGACCTTCCTGTACTGAATCCACCAAGTTGAATTGAATTCCTAGGGGAGTCTTGGCTCTGGAGGAGATGGGAATGGAGGGGAGGGGCTGGGGGATAGGTGGGAGCGGGGGGGGGGGGGGGAGAGGGGAGGACAGGGGAACCCATGGCTGATGTGTAAAATTAAAACACAAATATAATAATTTTTTTTAAAAAGGAGAAAAAAAGTTACATCACTCTTCCTGTATTCAGGTGAATCTTGTTTTCCTTCCATGTTGGAACTGGGGATAAAGACATCTGAACTTGGCTGTATTCTGAAACAGCTGTGTGGCTTTGGGCTTGTTCCCATCTTTGAGCCCTTACATTCCTCATCTATCATAAAGAATATTAAAACATGGTTTCACAGATGCTTTCCACTCTTAAGTCATTTCATATTTAGGGACTTACAAAATATCAATTTTTAACTTTAGAATATTATTTCCAAGCTAATAGAAAAGAATCAGCTTAGTTAAAGGCTTAAATTGAGGGAGGCTTCTACAAAGCAAATTCCATTGGAATCATCTGCTATTTTCTTAGGGTTTGGATTTGGCTTCAGCAAGTATAAGGTAGAACCTGGTATTTATCATTTCTAACAAGCTCCCAGGAGAGGATGGTGTAGCTGAAGTTTTTCTGTGTCCCAGCCAGCGGTCAGGACAAATTTCTCCCACTTGCACCCCCCAAGTAAACATACAGAGGCTTATATTAATTGTAACTGCTTGGCCATTAGCTCAGGCTTATTACCGACTAGCTCTTACATTTAAATTCAGCCCATTTCTGTTAATCTGTATGTCACCATGGTCTCTGTGGCTTTACCTGTTTGCCATTACATGCTACTCCCTGGATCGTGAGCTGGTGTCTCCTGACTCTGCTTTCTTCTTCCCAGAATTCTCCCCATCCACTATACTTCCTGCCTGGCTACTGGTCAAACAGTGTTTTGTTTTGTCAATCAATTAGCAACATATATTCACAGCATACAGAATGACATTCCATAGCAATTCCCCTTTTCTGTCTAATCAAAAAGGAGGTGTTAACTTTAACATAGTAAAATTACATATAATAGAATTAGAGTTACAATATCTAGTCTATTTGTATTTGGCAAAATGAAAGAAAACATTCTATCTATCCTATATTTGTGAGTCTAAAATTTCTTATCTAATTTATATTTTATTGTAACTAAGCAAAATTATAACTATCTAGTTTTCAACTACATCAAAGATTCCAAAGGATATAATATTACCTAAGTAAATAAGAAGAGCATTGTAAGCAACTTCCAAAAATCTAGAGTAACAGACACAGCTGTTTTCCTAGACAGTCATCCAAAGTTCCTTTGCAACATTAAGGCATCCATCTCCAGCCAACAGGCCTAAAGTCTCTCATTTGCTTCTCTTGGTGTCCTGTAGAATGTCTGGCATTTTCTTTTGTGAAGTAGGAACCTGAAGGACCATGTCTCCTTGCAAATTTCAGTGGTCACCTTCCTATAGGTCCTGTATATCCAGTCAATACATTTGGTCAAGGAATCCAGGCAAGAACAGTTTCTTGTCCAAATGGCTATTTTTTCCAAGAATTAGATAAACTCCATATGGAGTGTCTTCAACACCCATCATCCTCTTTGAAGCAAACTGGTGCTGCCAGTAGCAGAAATGTCTCACTGTCCAGAAAAGTCTAAGTTTTTTAAACATTTCAAATGCCATATTCTGTAGGTCTTTGAAGTAGTCTTTGAAGATTACCTACCTAATTGAATTATATCTATGTATACCTAGAAAACTTAACATGACTACAAGTTTGATTATCATATATGATTAACTATTAATCTGTATTTCTTAACTATACACTACAATTTCAAATGAGTTGTACAAACAAAATATTTTAAACAAGAGTAGAAATATGCATTATAGTATAACAAAATTAACTTTAAATTTGAGTCAGTAAACTAAAATCTATAGCAATGTAAAATATTTATCTTATATTTCTATATCATATCTCCCTTTCTTCTTTTAGAAGTAACTATGACCAATAACAATTTGTAACCAATAACCTAAACAAAGACAAATATCCATAATCCATGTTTTGGGAATGTGGGCATAGTTTTCTAGGATACTTCCTTCTGATAGAGGGCCCTGGTAATCTTATGGGGACACAAAGGGGGTCATGGGGGTCTGTTGGGAAGGCTGGGGGCAGGAGGAATGAAGAGGGGATTTCTGATTGGGGTATAAAATGAGAAAAAAAATCTCAATGAAAAAAAAAAAGAGAATATTTTAGGATTATGGTCAAGACCTGACTGGAGTAGTCTGTGAAGCTGTATTCTCTGAGCCAATTGCCTTAAAGTTGATTTTGGATGTTGGATGATCTAGGCCATGTTGTCATTAGAGACTTTTCAGAGGGTCTTGGCTGGTCAAACCTGATGTATCTTAATCTGGAACAAATCCATAGCCTCTTGCTTCCTGTGGAGACAAAAGCAGAGCCTCCTTTCCAAAGCAAAATATCCTTAGATCCAAATTTTGAAGTCAAGATATCTTTAAAATATACACATTGAATTAACTCAGCAGCTTTTATAATCAAATGTCTCTCTGCAGTTAAAAATCCCCAAAACAACACAATCCAGATTCTCTGTGTAATCTCCATCTTTACATGGCTTATTTTTATATGATATTTACTATCTCTTTAAAGACTTTATTTTTTTAAACTTTCTATTTTTCCTCTCTCTTGCAAACCTACATATATTTTTACACATGTTATAAACCGTGTAGAGGTTTATTTCATCTGAATCTGTTTTATTGTGAATCTATTGTTTTAAACTGCAGCATTACTAGAACTAAAATAGCAGCTTTGGCTGCTGGTTCCACCGACCTCAGCCTTCCAATACTGCAGAACTACATTTACCACCAGCTTTGGGGGAACTATGCTCACCACCAGGCTCTGGGAGGCAGTGGGTCTATGCCTCCATCCAACAGCATGTAGCTAAAACCTTTTTGTTGTTGTTGTTATTTTTTTTTTTTTTCTGGTATCAGTAAAAGCTAAATCTGCCACACAGTGCACTATGTGGCTTGAAGAAATCTGCCA
The DNA here is from genome assembly GCF_903995425.1 of Onychomys torridus. NCBI lineage: Eukaryota > Metazoa > Chordata > Mammalia > Rodentia > Cricetidae > Onychomys > Onychomys torridus. Next base: position 8,738,423 of record NC_050454.1, on the reverse strand, counting down.
TGCTGCACTCAAGCCCACAGGCTGCTGGGAACTCGCCATACTGGATGGAGCTCATGGCTTGCCTGAGAGACACAACTAGGAAGCTGTTTTAAGCTCCATTTTAGAATTTTTTTTTTTTTTTTTTATTTTAAAGCTTTCTCGGGTTTTAGGTGGAAACTCTTGCCCCACATTTTGGAGCCATTTATAGTCAGAAGTTTTCCTGTGTCCCGCCTGATCTGCAGTCAGGACAAATCTCTCCCACTTGTGTTCCCCAAGTAAACATACAGAGGCTTGTATTAACTATAACTCTGCTTGGGCATTAGCTCAGGCTTATTAGTGACTGGCTCTTACATTTAAATTCAGCCCATTTCTGTTAATCTATATGTCATCATGGTCTCTGTGGCTTTACCTATTTGCCATTACATGCTACTCCCTGGATCGCGGGCTGGCATCTCCTGACTCTGCCATCCTCTTCCCAGAATTCTTTTCATCTGCTTACCCTACCTACACTTCCTGCCTGGCTACTGGCCAATCAGCATTTTACTTATCAATCAATCAGAGCAACATATACTCACAGGATTCAGAATGACATTCCACAACAGGATGGTGCTGTAAGAGCAAACACCACAGTGACCATCAGGGGACCTGATGCCTATGGCATTCCACTACCTGAGAAGGTCACATGTACCTAGTTGTTCTCAAGCACACAGACACAATTATGGTGAATGAATTTATATTTTATCCAAAAGTTTGCAATCATATGCTTTTAGTCTATGATAAAATGAAAGTAAACATTCAGAATGATTTTACTCCAGCTCCTCAAGATTTTTTTTTTCTGCATTCACATTTCAATATATTTTGTATCATTATTTTCTATGTAATTCAATAATTTAAATAAAAACTGATTAACCCTTTTGGTCTCCTGCAAATGGAGTGAAAATCTGACACATGGCCTCAATTTATCTCTTCCCTCTTGCTACAAAAGGATTCTAGATATCATGCTCATGCTTTTGACAGACGTCACAATGGTGCAGCTGGCAGCTGTACTGTAAGAGGAAGCCCTGTGCAGGTGCTGTGGGAATTCCTTTCAAATTCCATTAACACTTCTCCTTACTCTGTCTAATTTGTGTCAGGTACTGAACCTATGACTTGCCTATTAATTTGGACAGCTGGCCTCTGCCTCTAAATCCTGAGCTGGAAGTTGTGTTTGAGTCCCTGCCCCCACTCCACCTAGCAACTTCTCTCAGAAATAAAGTAAACACGCAAAGTCAATATGTTGTTGAGAGCAAGATCATTGATGCTTTGCTTCTGGGAGGAGGCTTTATGCTTTCAGTTCGGTAAAAATATTCTGTTCTCAGAGATAAAATCATGTCTGCAAATAAGAATTAGCATCAAATCTTTACTGTGATTACGTTGTTGAGCCTAACAAGGATTCCTTTTGTCAGTAAGGATGTGGCTGTTAGCAAAACATGGAGTCCTCGAGTGCACAGGTTAGATCCATTCTGATGAAGAATCATGGGTTTACACTGATTCAAATTATAAGATTATTTTATCATTGCTGTTATTGTTCTGACAGTGGAACAGATCCCAGAGGACTGACTGACTAGCAAAACTGAGTTCTTGTGCTAAATAAGCTTGTAAAACAAAAGAACCATCCAGGGAGCTTTTCAGAAATGCAGTCTTCAGTGGGGTTTTTCTCTTGCCAAGAGTATCCTGTTTTAGTATGTCAAGTAATTTCTCAAAAATTTGAATTTCAACAAATACCTTATGTGACTCTAGTGGTTTTCTGGCAGTTATGCACACACTACACTTTGGTATCCACCCACTAATGTAAGCTACTTGAATACTTGAGTCATTTAATAGAAAGGTCAACATTGCAAAGCGTGTCTTCACAAGGACTCTTTATTATGCAGGCAACTGCTCTTTAGAGTCAAACTTGAAATGTAGATGGATTTAATACAAGTCTGCATTTCGGTTATAACCAGACACTTATCTATCATTCTCTGAGACTGAGAATGAGGCCTTCTTTGTGAACTGATGGCAAAGGATGGGAGAACTTATAAAGAGAGCTTTTCTTTTCAAGAACCTAACATGAGTCAAAAAATAGGTTTTTTATCCAATTTCCTTTACATACTTAAAAATTGTGTAACAAATATTATCTAAAATGCATACACAAACATACACCTGATGAGAGAGTAGTACACAAAATTTGACAGGAGTATTAAAATGACATTTTTCTCACCCTGGTTAGAAGTAAGTTTACTTAGTAGGATAACACTGAGTGCCTTCTGCATATCAGGACATTTGTTGATGATGTCATGAAGCGTTATGAGCTAGGAGGGTAGAACCAACTTCTTCTATAGTATGAAAAACCCTAGAACACAAATTAAAAAATAAACACTAAAAAGAACATCTTGCTTTTATGAAAGGCTGGGACTTACTCCTCTAGCACAGTTCCATCCTAGCCTCTAAGGAAACAAAGGCTCCTAGTGACTTTGTAGGTGAAGACAGATCAGAACTAAAGCATCTCACATTTAAGTCGACATTTGCTTTTTTCAGAGCATAGCTGGTGTCTCCTGTTGAATTGTAAACACTCCTTCTTAACCTATTTAGTTCAAAATGCAGTTCTTAGACTAAAACTCTTGGAATGAAATGGGTGTTGGAGGACTACCATAAACACCAAATCCATGACAGTGACTTTGACTTCGAAGAGTTACAAGGTCATGCACAGCCTTCACTTAGGTTAACAGCAATTTGCTTCTTTGGTTGGATTGTGGAATTTCTATTCATTGAAAATAATTACTAAATGGGTACTTAAGACATGGAGTTATGTAAGTCTAACATGGATTTCAATCTGTATAGTTCATCAGTCAAGGATCTGCCATACTCTCAGCCATGCTTGCTCTCTCTCCTTCCCTGACCCTCATTTATGCACAAATAATAAAGACAATTGTGTATTATATAAAGACAGATTTCGGTACTTACAGTAACACTGAATAACATTTCTCCATCATGGTTTCTCACATGTCACATTTTCATTGCCAAATTATCATTATTGAAAAAATAATTTTCATCAACAAGTATGAATTTGTTTTTCCTGAATCACTTATTTTGAATCATAAAAAAGTAAACAGTCTTTCTGAAGATATCTGGGGAAAAGGTCAACATAAAGCAGAATTGCAAAGTCACACACTGACGTATCTGGTGAAGGTTGTTGGCACTATAGCTCTGTGAGGAATGGGAAGAAGGAAATGGAGTGACATTATCACTCTAAATACAAATCAAAAATGATGAAAACATTCCATTCTTTAAGAAAAAATCTTATTCAATACAGAGAAAATTATGGTTCCCACTTGATTTTCTTTATTTAGTAGAAAAATATTAAACAACAAAGGAGGTTGTCTATCTTCTTGGGCATTAGGTTGAAAGTTTTTTTATTTTTAAAATTTGTGTGTGTGTGTGTGTGTGTGTGTGTGTGTGTGTGTGTGTGTATGTGTGTGTGTACAGTTACAGGCAGTTGTGAGTCATCTAATGTGGGTGTCGGGAATGGAACTCCAGATCTCTCAAAAAACAAACCATTCTGTTAATGGCTGAACCGCCTCCCCAGCCTCAGTCATTACATTAGTTTTGATGGCATTTATTGGAATTTTTGGCCAAATTTTAATTTTGGTAAACCAAATCAAAGATTTTTCATTAAAAATTATTTTTAGTAGTAATCATATAAAACAAGTTTTAAGGAAAACTTAGGTTACTAAGTAAAAGCCTGAATCTGCTTTCCTGACAGTCACCCTGCCCAGCTTGGATCGATCTGAAAATGGGAAAACCCCAATGTTCCAGGCAGCTAATTCTATGACTGGACAGTACCTGGAATAATTCATATACTCTTTCTGTGTTGATCTGAAAGGTTCCTCTTGTAATTTTCTAGTGGAGGTGAAATTCTGAATCTAAATATTGAAAAGCAAAAATAAAATTAAAACAATCTTCTTGTTTTAAAGAATTTCTTTTTGTGAGATAAACACAGATCATTAGCTCACCCCAATATTCAGACTCAAACAATTTTAGGTGAATTGTTCTGTGCTGCTCAGGAAGATGGTATCTATGTTTCTAAAGTAATATTTCTAACTTGAGAATTGAATCTATGTATTTTCAAAGGGCTTGGCATCACCTTGAAACAAACAATTAAAAGTAAAGAAACAAAGGGTGTAATGCTCCCTTCTGCTCCATTCCTCTGATTTCCATATAGAGAACTTTTCCAATCTTCTTCCTCCAACCAGATGTCACTGTTTGTACACACACATGTTGTCACCTATAGCACAGATGCAAGCTCGCCACAAACTATGATTTTGAAAATTTTTCTCTTTAGTGTTTTCTATGGTGCAAAATTTCCATAAAGGGGGTTTTAAATTTTCTATTTTGAGATAATTGTCAATTTGTATACATTCATCCTAAACAGTAGTAGAGACAATTCTAACATGAGCATTAACCTGTTTCTCCCAACAATAGTTGTTATTTTGGTGTAGTACAGTAATACAGACACAGCTCTGTCACTTTCTCAGACAATACCTGCTTTCTATGATCGCATTTCTATGTATGAGTCTCATAATAGTGAAAACTCAGAGCAGTCTCTCTACAGGCTTCATTTGCTGCCATTTTAGAGCTAGCTAACTCTCCTCTTCCCTAATTTCTAGCAACTGCTAATTCCTGGAAATGATTAATCAGTTTTTCATTTCTTTAGTTTTGTCATTTGAAGGATAAAATATGAGGGAAACCACAGAGCAAGCAGTGAGCAATCTTTTGAATTGGTACTTTTCATTGATATTGATGATTCATCTAGATTATTTGTGCTCAATATTTTATTTCATTTTAATTGCTAAGTAGTATTTTGTAGTATGAATGTGCTCTGGTTTGTTTAACCATTCATCCATCAAAGGTTGGCCTGGTTTATACCTTTTATGAATAAAATCGTTGTATATATTTCATATATAGTTTTGAATAGACATATAATTTCATCTGTTTGAAATATATGGCCTAGAGTAGAGTGGCTCATACATAAGTACAAATATGGCTTTTTTTGCTAAATTATAATTGAACTACAACCGTTCTCCCTTTACTTCACTTCCCTTAAACTCTCCCAGATACCCTGTCGACTCTACTATGTCTTCTAGTAACATCAGAAACTTTCCCCATAAAGTCTCACCAACATGACAGCCCAAACTTGAGCTGAAAAAGGAAGACACCAAATGTTGTTTTCAGACATTGAGACATTACTTTCTGAGTGGCCACCATTTTACTTTTCTGTTGGTGACAGACATGGGTGCTACAGGCAGCGCTGTCTCTACTTCCAGGGAACCAAGTCCAAGAACGTTACAGTCCGGCTTTTGTTACTGTTCTCCTGCTATTTCACCAGCTCATGGTGACACTACCGTGCTCTGTATGTTTTCTGATCAGCCCCTGCAGCAGACAATGCGCTCTGTTGCTCTGAACACCCTGTCTCCTGAACACTGGAGTCCATACTACTTTCATCACTTGTTGAAGGCACTGAATGCTAACAGCTCACCCATGTAACACTCTTCAGGACTTGCCATGGACTACAGAGGACTAATTGCACCCATGTTCCAAATTGGTTGATAGAGTGAAAAGAGTATGATGAAAATCCCAATCTGGGGTGTCCCTGAAACCCCAACCTGTTCAACTAAGGCACTCCCCAGGTGTTAGCTCAGACCTCTCTTGTGATTGCATCACAAACTTGCTTTTTTCTCTGCCCAGTCTTGACTTCTTCACTTCTGGCAGCTGATTTTTGGAGACACTATTGTGGAAACCGTGCAAGTCATACTGTCTCCTTTTTTCTTTTTTCTTTCAAGTCATACTGTCTCCCTTTTTTTTCTTTCAAAAGAAACTAATTATTTAAATCTATCTTTCTTGGTGATTAGGTAGATAAAAATCCATGAGGATGAACTCAAGACAGTTGGCCATCAGAGTTGACAATACTTTTGTTGCTATGTAATGACTAAGCCTTGGTCTAGCCATAGCAAGGAAATATAGCAGTTTCATTGGCAGAGCTCTGTTTATGGATGAGACTGCTCCCATAGAGTTACCCATGAGGTAACTGAGGTGTAAGGGAGGTGAAGAAAATGACTCCTGAGTCACGTGGCTGTTGTTGACAATTACTGATACACTAGAGAAAGACAATGGGAGGCTAGGTATGATGTACTATTGATTAATGTGAAATTAAAAGTCTGTGGATGTCCTGACTAGCTTCTAAACTTGTTTCAGTGAAACAGACAAGCTGGCTTTGGCAGTATTTTGGAAATGTAGTCAAATATATAGCATACAAATGGTGAGGTACTAATGCTACCAAGATTCAAATTTCTGACACATTGGAGAAGTAATCAAATGGTGTGAGTTTTAGGGTGGCAGTTGGCAGACTGCTTCTGCAGAGCCAAATACTAAAATTTTTCTTTTTTGCAGACTAAACAGTCTTTCTCACAACTCTATCAATTTCACCACAGTGGCAAAAATATAGCTGTATATTATCTATATATAAACGTGAAATGTTTCAAAGCAAAACTCCATTACAATCCAGGCAGCAATCTGGATTCATCAACACCAGGTGTTAAGGGAACAATAGGTTACTTATCCCCTCTCCAGAGGTAAAGGATAGATTAATATATCTTGCAACTTTTACCAGGAAGAAGGTAGCAGTCTTTTATAAACCTTTCTGGCTTCTGGGAATAACACATTCCACACTTGGAAATTGTGCTCCGGCTTCTGCTTCTGGTGTGAGGAAGGTTGCCAGAGCAATATAAAGCTCATTGGAAGTTCCCACCAAAAAGTAAGTACCGTCGAATGCACTAAAGAGTTCTGTAGATAGAAAGACATTAAATGGCCTTTGTAACCGGTGCCAATAAGAAAATCACAACTAACACAGTGATTGAGCTGAGGCATAAGAGTAGGTTTGCTTGGGAGTTAATTCCTACATCTCTTAAAGCATTTGCCATCATCTTGCAGAGCAGAGGAAGAACATAAACATATATCTGACTGTGACAGTGGTAACACGGGCCAATCAGATAGGAAGTAGTTATCAATTAGACATGCTCTGGACCTCACACATAGTAGGGAATATTGAGATATTTAAACAGTGATGTGATTAGTGCATATTAAATTCTGACATGCAGAGCTTCAAACAAAGAATTTCAGTGTTCAGGATAAAGCTCCATAGGATCTATAGATATTCTTAAATTTTATGGTTGTAGAAAGGACCTTTTCCTAGAGCCAAGAGTTATAAGGAAGTGTAACTGATAGATTCTTTTGATCCTTCCTGATTAATAGAGTATTATGCCATGTTTTTGTGTGGCTTAACAGAAGAAAAATATAAGGCTCTGATAGCAAGAAAGATCAAATCTATGAGAAAAATCCTTATTTATATCTAAAGAGTGCTACATAGCCCTCATTAATAAGCAAGACTAAGATAAGAACCCATGGAGAAGCTTATCCAAGTAATCCCTGCTTGTTTCCAGCTCAGACCCCATAGAAATGGCATCTAATGGTAGAGCTTACCAGCATTGCTGTTCCTACAGGGATTTGGAGAGTTCATGAGCTTATGCTGAGGTGGGATTCACATCCCAAAGCTGAGTGCAGCTGGCAAAAGGAAAAAAGGTGATTGACAGTGTCGGTGGAACATGGGTAGCTGGTCTGATCTATATACAGGGCTTATAGGGATCACATACCATATGGGTTCTAACCTTTAGCTTTGCTCTTCTGTGTAGGAAATGATGAGATAGTTCACCTCTGTTGAACATGTGCTCACTGTGTGCCTGGCACTGAAATGAGTACTTTGCATGAATTTCTTCACTCATTTCTCATTAGTATCTACATGATTATGGATTGTATTATTTCTTGTCTATATATAAGAAGACAAAGATTCAGAGATGAGAAGAAATTTGAGTTGCCAAGTTTCTCAAAGTTCATGAATGTGACTGTTACAATTCACATTTTGTTAAAGAAATAAAGAAAGAGGACAGAGTTTCTCCATTACATACTGGGAAAGAGTCCAGTTTCTTCAATTTTTCATTTTACTACTAATAAGGGTATGACTCATGGTCCCATGTCTGACAGGATATTTGTGATTTATGATTCCAAGTCTATGATAGAATATTCTCCTCTCTCTTTCTCTCTCTCTCCCCTTCTCTCTCATCCATGCAGTATTTTGCTTATTTTTTAAATAATTTAATTAATAATATTATTTTGTACAAATATATTCTGATATTCTGATGATGGTTTCTCTTTCCTCATTTCCTATGAAGTCTTCTTCATCTCCTACCCCTCCAACTCCACATCATTTTTCACTCTCTAGAGAACAAACAAGCAAATAAAACAGCAAAAAAATGAGAATAAAACAAAATAAACAAATAAAAGCAAAGAAAAAGCGTAAGAAACACATACACACACACTCACAAACAAAATTCATAAAAACACCAAACTGGAAACCATAATATATATGCAAATAATCAATAAGATTAAAAAAATGCTCAACCAAACAATATGAGAAAAAAAATCTCCAAAAATGCCATTGAGTTTGTTTTGCATTAGCAATCTATTGCTAGACATTGGGCTTACCATTGAGAAAAAGGGAGAGAGAGAGAGAGAGAGAGAGAGAGAGAGAGAGAGAGAGAGAGAGCCCTCAATAAGACCCCTTTCTCCATTGAAGGGACTAATTTTTTTCTTTCCAAGCAGATAGTACCTGGAGATGATTTTTTGGATAGGGATGGGAGCTTGTTTCTACTTCCCCTGCTCAGCACAGGGCACCCATCTGTCTTGGGCATGTATAGACTCTGTGCATGGTGCATGGTCTCTGTGAGTTCATATGTGCATCAGTCCTCTTCTATCTGAAAGGCACTATTTCCTTGGTGTCATCCATCCGAACTGATTCTTACAAACATTTTGCCTGCTCTTCAATGTAGCTTCCTGAGCTCTGAGGGGAGGGGTTTCATGAAGACATGCCATTTTGGACTTCTTGTTCCATGGTCTCTCACTCTCTGCTCATTTCTCTTTGTGGGTTTCTGTGCTAGTTTCCATCTAGTGCAGGAGGAGTCTTCTTGGGTGGTGGCTGAACAAGACACTTAACTATGTGTGTAGCTGTTGTTAGAAGTCATTTTACTTCTATGTTCCTTCAACAGAAGGTTTGGGTTGGTTTTCCCCTATGTCCATGGCCTATCTAGTCTCATGTTCTTAGCCTTCTGAGCTGTGTGAAGCATGGATTCCATCCCGTGGAGTGGGCTTTAAATCCAATCAGATAATAGTTCACTATTCGAATGTAGGTGCAGAGTCAACGACACAGACTGGGAAAATGTTGAAACAACAAGCTCAGTTTATATACCCTCCACCCCATCCGGGGGGATGGTACTCTGATGAACATGCATCTACTGGTGTGACATGGCCTCCTCTCATTGGTCCAGGTCATCTCCAGATCATGTTTTAGCTACTGTTGCTAAGGCCCTTAGGCAGACCGAGTTTCGCTCTCAGAAAGTACCTTTTTTACTTGTTTGGGCCGGTTGGCCCTCAAGCCTGTTAGGGATGAGTCATCCCACATTTTCACAATGTTTATGTCACTATTACAACAGGGTATCATGCAGGGAGGTCACCATTGCAGGTCAATGGATTTGTAGCTGGTGCAGTACTTATCTTTCTCCTCTGGGAGCATGAAAAGTTCTCTCCAGTACCATGAACACTAGTCAGCAGGGGTGAAGGCTTTAGTCAGGCCAAGTTCAATTTCTCTGTGTTCTAAGAGGTATGTAAATATTGTCTTCAGTAATAACGCCTTGCCATCAGTTTGTGGAGAGCAATTATAGCCTTGGAAATAGCCTGAATTGTTTGGAGGATTCTATGGGGCTCCTCCGTACAATGATTCAAACAGATGTAACCCATTTATGTACTGGAGGTTTAAGGTGGTGGTAAATGATGTCTAGTTGGGGCATTGTCTCTCCTGTTATTTGTTGACTTCATTTTTATTTCTTTCATATATGTACATATTTTAATAACTGTCTATAGTAGTAGTTTTCCTTATGACCCCTCAACTGACCCTTACTATTAGTTGTTCTTCCCTTCAAAGTCTATGACAGAATATTTATGATTACTATAAATACCAAATTTCCCCTGGTTCTTATAGATATAGGCAACATTGAGTGTGCCTGTTCACTCTAGGAAGTCAAATGATATCATTATGCTGGTCTTGTTCAGGTGACTGTATTGTTGAGAGACCATGGGTACATTATTCCTGCTGTGTCTATCAAGCACTATGCATCCTTTTTATTTAGTTCATACCATCATTCTGGCCTCTCTTCCATGATGCTTTTCAAGCCTTATTTGTAAGAGTTGTATCACAAATGTATCAGTTGGTGTTGGGAATGTTGCTGACACTTATTCTCTAAATTTGACCAGTGGTAGTAGTAATCTACATCTGTTGCAAAGAGAAGCTTTTTTGATGAGGAGTGATAGCTAGATTTATATGTGGGTATAAGGATAAGTATTTAGAACACAGTTAGAAATCATATTAATTTAGGGGAATAGCAGTAGTAGTTTTTTCTCTAGGGTCTATGACTTATCCAGCAATGGGTAGTTGGCTAGGTTTACAGTATCACACATAAACTGTGCAATCCCAAGTGGTCAACCATAGACATTTGTACATATGGTAAATGCTTAATGGAATCAGTAAGTTTTATATATATATTGCTTTATATATAAAGAAAAAGAGGTCATAAATTTAGGGGGAGGAATTGAGAAGATTTAGAGGAAGAAAGAGTGAGGCAGGAGTAACTTAGATGCACTGCTTGTGTTTGAAGTTCTCAGAAAACACTAGCACTGTTCTGAATATTTTCATTGAAAAATTGCTATCTGGTCTTTCTCTTATGGTTAGAAATCTGGAAGCCTGAATATTACTCAGGTATTTCAGATGTAATGCATTCCAGGAAGGTATTAGACATTTATAGGAAAGAAATAATTTATTTTTACCTGTTGCTGGTGTAATTACTATGCCAATGTGATATAGTGTGCTTTCTAAATCTTGGATCACACAGTCTCATTATATTTAGCAAGTATGGTCACCTTTTGTGTTTTAAACCTTATGTATTTTAGTTGTTATAAAATGATATTGTGAAAGATTAAAAAAAAGTAAAATGAAACATAGATATCATGTTCAGGGCCAGTAGAAAGCCTACAATGGAACACTCATTCTAGGCCAGGGTAAGCATATGGTCTTTGCACAGTTGTTCACAACAGGTGTGGTTGTTTTTATAAAGATGGGCCCCTTTGGCTCATATATTTGAATACTTAGTAACCATGGAGTAGCACTGTATGAAAAGAATTAGAAGGATCAGGAGGTGTGGCCTTGTTGGAGTAGGTGTGGCCTTGTTGGAGGAAGTGTGTCACTAAAATTGAGCTCTGTGGTTTCAAAAGCTCATGTCAGGCCCACAGGCCCAGTCCCTTCTCTCTCTCTCTCTCTCTCTCTCTCTCTCTCTCTCTCTCTCTCTCTTCCTCTCTCCATTTATAGATAATAATATAAAGCTCTCAGCTCCTGTTCAAGTGTCATATTTGTGTGCTTTCTACCATGATGATCATGGACTAACCCTCTAAAACTGTAAACTAACTCCCCAAGGAAATACTTCCTTTCATAAGAGTTGCTTTGGTCATGGTGCCTTTTCACAGCAATAGACCAGTAATTGAGACAGAAATTGGTACCAGGAACTGGGATATTGCTGTGATAGGTCTGACTATGATGTTTGCTGGAGGAATATGAAAGACTTTGAGATTTTGATAGGAAACAGTTTAACACTTTATATTGGGGTTAATAGGCCATATTAATAGAAGCATGGATGACAATGTGGGGGCCCCCAAACAGCTTGACCACACAGCTGCCATGACAGGCTTAGGGACTTAGACACAGCTGCTGTGATAGTCTTACTTACAGGCAACACTCAGATCCAGGGAAGGCCATAAGAGAACACTACCCAGGGATCCACCCAGGTGATGGGCCAGCATCTAAGGGGAAGTACCTGACATCCCAAACATTCCAACCATTAGATAAGATTAGATAAGATTGCCAGATGTCCCTGAGACTAGCACATACCTATTTCCCTTTTACAGATACCCCTAGACAAATGTCAGCCAGTCAGGGTCCTGAATCCTAAAAATTCCCTCACCCCCACCTCTGGTATGGTAAAAACCCTACCAACCAGGACTTGGGCCTCTCTGCTTTCACTGCTATGTTGGACAGGCAGAGAGACCAAACTTGAGCTTGAATAAAGGCTCTCCACTTTTACATATGGGATTCAGCCTCTGTGGTAGTCTTTTGGGGGTTCCTGTTACCTGGGCATAACAACAGCAGTATTGATGATGTAGACTGTGGAGCCCAGGTTAAGATATTTTAGACGGGAAGGATATTTTTGGCTGGTCTAGAGTTAATTCTTATGATATTTTGGGAAAGAATGTGGCTACCTCTTGCCCTTCTCCAGAAAATTTTCCAGAGGATAAATTGAAGAGTTTGGGATTAATGAAATTGATGGAGGAGCTTTCAACAGAGCCTAATATTGACTATGTGGTGTGCTATTTAGCAATTATTCTTGTGCAGGTCTACAACGAAAAGAAGCAAGAGGAACAAGGAAAAATATAAAATGCAGTTTTAAGAAGGAAATGTAATGTTGGAGTTAATTCCTAGGATCAAGGTGGTAAAAAAAATTTTAAAGAAAGCCTGATGCTAAATGGAATAAAGGGAAGGTGACCTCAGGGTAAGACCCTGCCCAGCTAAGCTTCCAAATTTTGAAAAAAGAACTAAAGAAAAGTTTATGCAACAAAGGAAAACAATCAAAAAATGGAAATTATGGTGATATTTTATTTGTATGAAATGTAATTTTATTTGTATGTTAATAAATAAAGTTGCCTGGGGGTCAGAACTAATAGCAAGCCATATTGGAAGCCTGGCAGTGGAGGCATACACCTTTAATCCAGATCACATAACAGGCAGATCTCTGTGCATTCAAGGATATAGCCAGCATGGAAACATATGCCTTTAATCTCAATACCAACCACAGAAGACCTGGAGGTCTGTACAGACGGGCAGTGATGAGGAGGTCATGTGGTTGGGTTTACAACCCATGAGAAGGCAGAACAGAAAGTCTATAAAAAAGACAAAAACACAGGAAGTAGCTCTCTTGCTGAGGGAAGGACAGGAGCGGCAGTGAAGGGTAAGGTTTTAGCACTTAGCTATTATTCTGACCTCTTGGGCTTTCATCTCTGCATTGGCTCTGTGTTTCTTATTTAATAAGACGGTTGCATCTACAGGAAAGTTTATGCAAATGTAATTTAAGGAGGGGGCCAGTTTCCAACATCAGGAAACACAAGAACCTGGCAGCCTTGGTCATGTAGCTCTTGATTTATCAAGGAATATACAGCAAAGGGGAGTGGAACCTTCCTCCACAGTTAAGGAAAAATGTTGAGGCCATTTGGCAGGGCAGTCCCTGCATGCAGGCCTGGAGGTACCATTGTGTGAAGGTGAAGCTTAGATTGCATTGGACGTCCTAAGATATTGGAAATGCTAGAGATGAGGGATGCCTGTCAAGGAGAGCTGCTAACAGGGTGTCAAAACAGCCCAAGCAGGAGAAGTATGTTTTGGTCAACAAAACTGAAAGCAGTTGGAGATCTAGAGTCTTCCACATCAAACATGGAGATACAGATTGTGGAGTTTATCCTGATAGTTTTTAGTCTTATCAAACAGTTTGAGTCTTGCTTTGGCCCAGTATTTCCTCACTATGATCCTTTTCCTACCTTTTGGAATGGTAATATATATTTCATGTTGGGAGCCAGATGTAACAAGAATTGCTAAAAGGGTCTTTTAATAAAAAATTCCAAGCCAGTTATTGGGGCCCTTTTCAGCCAAAAGCCTTTTTGGCTGAGGAAGCTCATTGAACTAGAGGCCTATCAGCTGAGGCTTTTCAGGCTGAGGAGTACTAGAGGTAAGATGTGGCGGTAGCTTGCTCCTTTGTCTCTCTGATCTTTCAGCATTTACCCTAATAGCTGGCTCGGGATTTTTTTTTTTTTTTTTTTAAACTAAAAGACCATTTAGCAATTTGTGTTACAGGAACTACATGATCTGGTTTTTTTTTTTTTTTTATTTTGATTTTCCAGGGGGCTACAGTTAAGAGATTGACTTAGTCTCAGAAGACACATGGACTTTGGATTTCAGTGTTGAGACTTTGAAAGACTGTGGAGAATTTCAAAGTTATACTGACTGTATTTTGCTTTATGATATAGCTATAAGCCTATGGAAACCAGGGAGTGGATTGTGGAGGTTTGAATATTAATGACATCCATAGGCTTATACACTCTGGGAGTGACACTGTTTGAGAAGGATTGGGAGGTATTGCATTTTTGGACTAGGAGTGGCCTTTTTGGAGGTAGTCTTGTGAGAAGCAAAGTTATGTTTTAAGTCTTAATTGCTGTGCCTAAGAGATCCATGAAACAAAATGTCTCTAATCTAAAAGTCCCTTACCCAAGGACAGAGATTTCCCGAAATGCTGGAAGCTATTGTTTATGTAAGATTAGGTTGACACTCAGTGCTGTTCAATTCAATTATATCTCTGCAAGTAGGCCTGATGGATTCATCAGTTACTGGTGGAAACTTGTTGAAATCTACTATAATAGTGGATTTCTCTATTTTTGCTTGGATTTTTATCTCAAATATTTTGATGTTCCATCATAGGGATCTATATATTTATATGTCATCTATCAGAAGTTGGTAAGTCTTGGAGAATTGACACTTTTGCCCTTATTCAGTGCCCTACATTATCCCTAATAATTTGTCTTGAGCTTCATTGGAATTTGTCTGAAATAGATATAAGCTATCCCAATTTTTTTTTTTTTAAATTTAGCGTTAATGTTGCAGAAAACATTATCCCTGTTGGATCCAAAGTCAAGTAATAATGGAGGACAGACCACCAAACTCTATGGGTTCCCATAGTGAGTGTGGGGTGGGGAATATGAAACAACACAAGGCAGGTTGTCATGTAGAACTTTAAAAGTTAACTTTGGTTTCAGTAGTGAGTGGTAGGGCATTATTGATGAATAGCTAAACCCAGGAATACAAAGGACAACCTTTAGTAAATGAAAACTAATATTTGGGTTGTTGACAGAGCTGCACATCATAAAATGCAGAAAGCTCCAATTAAAGGTCAATCCCCTTTTGCTGGCCAAGCTGATGATGGCTGTCAGTTTCTGTCCCTTAAGCTTATTCCTATATTTCTATTTTTATCTGATATTTCTATCTTATTCTGATATTTCTATCTTATTCCTATATGCCTGTACCCTATAATCCCCTTACATTTTTACCTGATTTTTTTTAAAAATGGGTTTCTTACAGACAACACATAGTTGAGACTGTTTTTTTAATTGAATTAAATTCTATATTATTTAAAAATCTTTATGTATATATGTACATGATATATATGTACTTGTTTTTATGTATGAGCACAAGTGTGTGTGTGTGTGTGTGTGTGTGTGTGTGTGTGTGTGTGTTTGTGTGTGTGTGTATTTCTGCATGTATTTGGATGTTAGAAGAAACCTTAGGAGTTAGTCTACCATTTTCACATTTTTGAGACAGGGTCCCTCTTGTTTACTGCTCTGTATACCAGACTAACTGGCTTGTTAGCTTTTAGAGATTTCTGTAGCCTTGTAGAAACACTACAGAAGCATGCTACCATGTCTGTATTTATGTTGGTTCTATGACCTGTTTTCAGATCATTGGGTGTGTCTAGTAATTTCTTTACCTATTAAATCATCTCTCCATGCTGTGTTTTTTAGTGTCCATTTTCACAAATCTTTTAATGGATATATTTAAAGATTTTCTTCAGTGCAGGAGGATTAATAGGCATCATGTTAATAACTGATTTCTGATTCTTTCACTTATTCTTTATGATTCTTTTCATCTTCTCTTTATGTCTGCACAGGCTCTAACAGAGCACTTTAAATTTTCCTCTTGCTTAGCCTACCAATACTCATACTATTATAATTCATAGCTACTTCCTAGCTACATGACTGTGCATGTGCTGTCCTGCACATGTGCTGTCCAGCAGTCAAGCAAAATGTTTAGTCACTCCAGGGCCTTCCTGGTCACATAGCCTGTATGCATGTGTGGCATAGCTACATGAACCCATATGCACTTGAACAAGGTGACATACAAAAGCAGATTCCAACTGTTCTCTCTCCTGCAGTACTAATTTATTGTAGGCCTATTTACATTCTTATACTTTCCCTTCCCTAATAAAACTGTTTTAGTGGGTTCTGTTGTACCTCGTGTTCTCAATAGCACTGTAAATAAATAACACATACTTTTTAAACCTTTGGAGTGGTCTAAATTTGCAAGTCACATGTCCATAAATCTGAGTCCATTTCCAAACAACACTGTTATCTCTCCATTGCCCAGGACTACTGGGACATGGCATTCCTACTTCCTTTTCCTCAAGTCTCATAATAGCTTCCATTTGTTTCACTTATTTAAATAACATAAATATCCAGTCACTATTTCTATTACTACTTTAACCACTTATTGAATTTATTGTATTCATAAGAAAAAGGAGAACAAACTGTGATCTACACTGTGTCTGAGGGTTGTTCTGCTCACTGGCTTATCGCCTCAGATAATGCTTTCTCCAGTCCTTGCAACATCTGTTGAAAGTTAGACATGGTGTATATGTGGTAGATAGGAGCCTTTCAAAATCAGCCTTCTGCCTGAAGTTTTATGTTTGTTGGCTAGAAGCTGCACCTTATTTAATATTTGCTGCATTTGTCAGTGCCAGAAGTTTCCATTTTCTTTACTGTTCTTATTTTCATCTCTTTTATTGTCTTTGGATGTCCTTAAACCTCCTTCCTGAAGATATTCTGTGTCTTTGAGTACATCCAGCTATAAGCATATAATCATTTTTTTTGGTGTCCTGATAATGTAGTATTGAGTGAAGACTGCCCTTGACTTACAATGATAAGTATTACTAGTATTATCATTATTATTGTTTATTACTATCCTTCAAAGCAATACTACTAATTAGAAAATGCACCTCAAAAATTGATATTATTTATTTCCCTAGCAGTTTATTCTACATCATTATTTCTTGATTATGGGGAATAATTCAGCCATAGTCCTAATAGGTATGTAGTCACAGGGAAAGAAAGACACTGATACTAAATTGTTCTGTAAATTACCAAACTTGATGGGTTAGGTGTAGTTCCTGCATTTTCAGTGCTTGATATTTTTAAGTAGCTATGGGCTTAATGGTAGAATACTGGCATTCTAAGGTGAAGAACATGCTGTGAAGGAAAGAGTGAATGCTGTGCAGTTGTCTGAGCAAGTCTTATCTTTTACTAGGTCTGTATCTCTAACTGTGACCTTCACAATATTTCTTGTGCTTCCCTCTATGTAGATAAAAGAGGAATGCAGAAAGAATGAGAATTATGACTTATTTTTTTAACCTTAGATGGGGACCTGGTAAAATCATTACATTGGAAGGGAGAACATTACTGTGGAAAGCCCTTCATGTATACTTCATAACTCTCGCTTCCCTCTTCATCTGCTAAACCTAACATATGAAATCTCTTAGCTCACGCTCAGATTTTCATAGAGAATTTTAAAGACAAAAACTCATGAAAGAATATATATATATATATAGCTTAGTTTTCTCATTAATGTGACTAAATAATTAAGAAGAAGCAACTTAAGGGAGGAGAAGTTTGCTCTGTCTTATGTTCCAATCAATACAGTCCATGATGTGGGGAAGACATAGAAGCAAAGAATGGCTCTTGACTTGGGCCACTTGGTTCCTTATATCTGGGAGCATTAATAAGTAGATCTAGTCTATAAATCTCAGGACTTGTTCCTCAGTGACCAGTTTTATCTAGTTAGATAAAGCTTCTGTAATCATCCAATACAGTGCTACCATCTACAGAATATGCTTTTGATAACATTTTCCTGTGAAGGATATTTCACATCCAACTCACAATATTTTACTTCTGAGGGCTCATAGCCTTCTCATAATGTAAAATAAATTCAATTTCAAAAGTTCCCAAAGAGTTTGATCATTGTTCAAAAGCCACAGAGTTCAAAATCTGTTTTAAGACACGGCTGGCCTATTATCTGTGAGCTTCTGTAAAAGCAAAAACTAATTACATACTTAGAATACACTTTGACTCAGAGTGCATAGTTACATTCTTAAAGAGAAAATAGTGACTTATCAAGGAAAATATTGGACAAAAGCAAGAATAAAACATCTGATCCTAAGCTACAGATCTGGTCTCTTGGGTTCCTTACAGCATCAGCTATGCTCTAATGGTCAAAAAGCCCTACCTTTTGCAATATTTTGTTTGTAGCATAAGTGGCCTCTCTTGGGCTGACTCTACTTGGTGCCTATAGCTTTGTATTGTAGATATCCTGGATATCTCCAATATCCCAGGATTACCATTAAAACTTAGGCTTTGCCTCCACAGCTTTGTACCAGGCCTCCCTTCCCAGGCCTCTTTGTAGGGACTCTGAACCTGCCATATAATTTTATAACCTTAACAGCTTTATGGAAACTTGGCATAAGCCTCTGTGACATACTGACCTCTGCACCTTGCATATCAGCAAAACCATCTGGTACTGCTGCCAAGATTAAGATGTAGCCACTTCTATCACAGCTCGAGGTCTCTTCTTGTTGAACTTGGGAAATACTTCCTTATGTGGCTGTTTTTGAACAGAGAACTTGTGTGGTGGCATTCTTAGCCTAGACTCTCTCTTTTCAAATTTCTTTAAATTTGTGCAAGCTGTGCTATCCATTGGGTCTACGTCTTGTGAGGACATGTTGCCTGTTGTCCAGGGGGACAGTGTTCACTTGCTCTTTCCTGATCCATATTCAGTTTTGGTCATGCTTCTTCTTTTCTTTACCAGTCTGTATACTTCCTGCTCCCATATTTTTTTCTGTTTTCTTTCACTGTAAATTAGACTAAGAACTGTGAGCATTAACCATACACAGCCTGGAGGTAGTGCCGTCTTGACATTTTCTCTGCCAAATAACTTAGTCCATTTATTTTTAATTAAGTCTTGCTCTTTTTTTTTTCCTTTCAAGACAAGGTTTCTCTGTTTAGTCCTTGCTGTCCTGAAATTCACTTTGTAGAACAGGCTGGCCTCGAACTCAGAGATCTGCCTACCTCTGCCTCCTGAGTGCTGGGATTAAAGGCGTGCACCACTGCTGCCTGGTTTAAGTATTACTCTTAAATATCAGGACATACACAAAAACAACTTGATGTCTTTCCAGAACATAACACAAATGGCCTCTAGTCAGATACCTGACAGTCTCTTTTCCCCACTGAAACCCATGATACTGGTCTCTATGAAACTGTCCTTGTTTCTGTGAATATTGTCATCTTCTGTTTATCTGCCAGAGTCACTCATTAAATGGTATTAACACTACTGTAGGCTTCTCTAACTCATATCTCTAAAGTCTTTCAAATTTCCCATGCAAAATATTTCCAAAAATTCATGAATCATGCAGTTAGGTCAATCACAGCAATGACTTTGCTTCTCAGTGTCAATATTTTATTTTACTATATTTTTTTCTGGATATGACTAAACACCTAAGAAGAGGCAAGGGAAGAAAGTTTCGTTTTAGCTCACTGGGTCCACAGTTCATATGATGGCGGAGGCACAGTAGCAGGAATGGTTCTGGTTGTGGCAGTAGGGGCATGAAGCTGCTTGCCCACAGTCTGGGTAGATCAGGAAGTAGAGCTTATCTATGACAGCTGAAGTTTGCCTCTAACAACTTATTTCTTCAACTAGGCTCTACCTGCTAAAGGTTCACAATCTGCCAATGAAATACCATTAGTTGTGGCCTCAACATTCCTTTACCTGTGGGTAATTTTACAACTGTGGGTGACATTTATACACAAACTACAACAGTATAAGGCCCTTACCAGGATACTGGCCATCAAGAATTTCTAATAATTAAGTTAGTCTGCATTTATCTTCAATAATTCATCGAAATTATTCTTTACTATTCCAATCAGTTCATATGTTTATTGTCTTCTGTTTTAGATAATTGCATCTTGGTTCCTTCTTCCTTTATTCCTGCATTATTTTGGCAGTATCTTTGGCCTCAATTCCCTGATATAACTAAGAAAAATGCCTTAATTAGTCTTATAGAAATAAATGTTTGAGCTGAAACTAGAAATCAAGACTTCTTGTACATTTGTTGAAATAATATCCTGACTATAGCAGGGGCTATAGTACATGGTTGTGTGCTTTGTGGGACTGAGTTTGGAAACATGATTTCAAAGCTCAGCGCTATTGACTATTAGTGTATTCTGTGGATAAGTTACACCACCTCTGTCTAAACTTCACTCTCTTATGTGCAAATTCATCCATTTTTTCCTTGACTGGTTGTTGCCTAAGATAAACCTTATAAACTAACTCACTTTGGTTAAAATCAATAGGAGGTATAAAACTGTGTTACCTGCCTTTATTTATTTGGTATTAAGCTGAATTTTTTCCTAATCTTAACATTTAAGAACTCAAAAGGCTACCATCAGTTCTTTACCTATCAAAAAATATTAAGATGTGGACTTCTGGTCATCCAGTGAGAAGATCAAGCTATAAGTGACATTTTCAAACTGACAGGAATGGAGGCATTCCCCCACACTCCTTCTGAGTCTTAGATGTTTTGAAAATAGGATAATATATATTATAATCAATGTACTCAGAATAAATTTATGCAAGTTATTTTTACCTATACTCAAGTCTTTAAAAACATAATTAACTTCTATAACCTTTTATACTTATATTAATATAATGTATATGATAGGAAAGATTTCTCTAGCTATTATATGTCATAGTTAATTGTTATAATTTTTAACCATGGGACAATTTTAATCACTTAATGTTGAGTGTTATATCTATCTACTACCATTTCATTTTTTGTCTACTAGAGGAAGAGATCATTAAAATTTCCTTTACTGGTAGTCTCTTTCTCTTGTTGTATAATGTTATTGTGATATCAACCTCAATTCTTAGTGAATTAAACAAATCAAATAGCATGCAAGTTGCTTGGAAGAATGTTTATCACATTCCAAACTAAAAATGATACCTTTCTTTATATTTCCATAGCTGAAAAGTCCAAAATTCTTATGCAATTTAGCAAATGTTATTTAATGCATGTGACCTCCTAGCCATTCAAAATAAACATAAATGATAACTGGTTTTCAGTTTGAAGGAGATTGGATCTAATAAGACAGAAATAGGTATGGTATATTGTGATGTATTCTGTTCCAGAAATATATAAAAGAACTGCATTTTGAGATGATTTCATCAAGGAGTATTGATGTGTAGTTAGGGAAGTCTCACAAGGGATTGTACTTTCAAGCATGATGTTGGTTTTACATTTTGAGAAAATAAAAACAATAACTTCAAGCACTGTAGGTACAACTTGTGTTGGTGGTTTGAAATTAAACAATTGAAAGAAAAATAGTTCTGTAGTAGATAAGGTTGAAAATATTAGTGTAAACCAAATAATGAATCACTTTATACTCTATATGGGCAAGAGTACAACACACAAATGCCGCTTTAAATGTTTAAAACAAGAATTTGGGAAAACCTGGTGGATTTGGTTCAGTATATAAATTATTTTTATTGATAGGATTCATTTATTTTTCTTCAGATTCAACTTTTGTCTATTGCACTTTAAGAAGTTTATTGATTGACAGTGGTATAACTTAATGATATGAAAAATTGTGCTTTGAGGGTTTTAGAAGAAGAGGTTCTGGACAGTGACTTTAGAAGAATCCTCTCTCAGAAGTGCTTCATGGAAAACAGACTGGAGTAGGGCTAATGAAGGTTGCTAGTGAGTGACCTTACTGGGTCCTCCAAGCAAACATTTCAGGGATTCTGTGATATTTTTTAGAGAGTTGCAAACAAGCTTTGCAAGCTCATGATAAAATTTGCAAAGCTGCTTATGGTTTTCAGGGATTAGTGGGGCTCTGTGAGCCCATGGATTAGCCTTTATACTTTATGTGTCTGGCTTCACAGAGAGAAACGACACTGCTCTTCAGCTTCAATGGACTATGCACTGTCAATTATTTTCCCAATCCTGGCAATACTGAATTCTCATACAGAAGGCTGCTGTGGTCAAGGTCATCTACATTGTTACTATCTGACAAATGTAGAAAAGAGGAAGTTAACTGACCTTGTAAGAGATGATTGGAAGAAAGTTCATAAAAGCATAGAATCTGTAGGAAATTGCCTAAAGGTTATTTAATTAAATCTGCAGTATTATTCAGGAATCTGCTCAGGGTTTCATCTGACCATAATCTTAGGAAGATGAGCTAGTAGCTCAAATAAATGACAGTATTAATTCCAATCATCATTGGGACTATGTGCTTAGGGGCTCATGAAGAGGGGACATAGTGAACAAAATACAGACATCCGAAGATGGATAAGGTAGCTGCAGGAGGAAAAGAAAAGAAAGACACTGCATACTCAATTGCTAATTCTCAAGGACACTAATGTTCAAGGTTGCCTTACATCCTTCAGAACCACACATATTCAAGGAAATATAGATGATTCTAGAATCCCTCAGATATGTGCACTGGTGCCTTCATGATGGTTCAACACAGGGAAAGCACTGATTCTAAGTTTAGATGTAGAATCATCTCAAAACAGCTGAGCAAAAGGAAAAGGGGTCCTACTACCCACATGCTGCCTTTAAATGTGTATATGGCAAAACATTTACTCTATACATTTCTCACACATCTTCATTTGTTCATGTAGCTGAAACCAGATGCAGGAGGAATCAGAATAGCCCCCATTCCTGGAGGATACAATGTGAGAGGCTGTAGATGATCTGGAAAGATTCCTTTGAGAAATCATTGTAGAAATGCTCTTAGGGAGCAGTTTCTCCCAGTCTGTTGTGGGATGTTCTCTATGTGGTGAATGTATTGCTATGATTGATTGATAAATAAAACACTGATTTTATTTATTTATTTATTTTATTGATAAATAAAACAACCAGTAGCCAGGCAGGAAGTATAGGTGGGAGTAGCAGAAAGGAGAATTGGGATAACAGGAAGGTGGAAAGGAGGAGGTGCTGCCGACTGCCACAAAGAGAAGAAGGATGTAAAGAACTGGTAAACCACGAGTGTTGCGGATATCACTCTGTATAAATAAAATGCTGATTGGCCAGTAGCCCGACAGGAAATATAGGCGGGACAAGCAGAGAAGAGAATTGTGGGAGGTAGAAGGCTGGGGAGGAGAGATGCTGCCAGTCACTGCCATGAGAGAAAAGACATAAGGTACTGGTAAGCCACAAGCCACATGGCAAAGTATAGATTAATAGAAATGGGCTAAATATAAGAGTAAGAGCTAGACAATGGTAGGCCTGAGCTAATGGCCAGGCAGTTTAAATAATATAAATGTCTGTGTGTTTATTTTATAAGTGGGTTGTTGGACTAATAGGGCTTGGTGGGGGCTGGAGAGAAGCTCTCCAACTACACATGAGCCACGTGGCAAAGTATAGATTAATAGAAATGGGTTAATTTAAGATAGAAGAACTAGATAATAAGAAGCCTGCCATGGCCATACAGTTTGTAAGCAATGTTAAGTCTCATTGTGCTTACTCAGTTGGGTCTGAGCAGCTGCGGGTCTGGGGGGTGAGAGAGATTTGTCATGACCTGGGCCACATAGGACTGGAGAAAACTTCGGTTACACCAGTCCTTGTGAAAAATGGGGTCTTGAACTTCCCTCCAATGGAAACTGGTCAAAGTGATGTTGTATTTGCTTCAGTTCTTCCTTTGTTCTTGTATTTCTTAACTACAAGTGGCAAAGTGTACCTTGGACCCAAGTGTCTGCTCTATTTCTTTTGGTAGAAGATCAATAAAAGCTACAAGTGTCCTAACTATACACTCTTGTGATGGGTACTTTTGTTTTCCACTGCTAATGATTAAAACCTGTATTTCTAGGTTTGTGTTTCAACACTTAAATATGTTGCCAGAGATTGATTCATTAATTTCCAGACCAATTCACACCTGGTGTATCAATACCTAGAAGCTCAGAACCTCTCAAGTGGGCATCAGAAGAATTGTCTTGGGTTCAATGACCAGCATTTTCTATATCTTCTAGAAAGCAATGTAGTTCCCTTCTTCACTGTTTACATTCTTGTGTTTCTAGAGATGAATGCAGATGATATTCAAATTAGGTTGAATGAGAGGAATTTATAACAGTCTCTGTGATCTTATTTTCTGTCAATGTTGCTGAAATACACAGTGTCATCTACTTGGACTGTTATTGATAA
Organism: Onychomys torridus; assembly: GCF_903995425.1. NCBI lineage: Eukaryota > Metazoa > Chordata > Mammalia > Rodentia > Cricetidae > Onychomys > Onychomys torridus. The sequence goes on along the minus strand of NC_050454.1, from coordinate 8,714,097 downwards.
TCATTAACTTGCTTGGGACTCTGGGTTTTTTAAATATTTTTTATTTAAAAAATGTTTTCATTCCTTTTGCATACCAACCCCTGTTCCCCCTCCCTCCTCTTCTCCCGCTAACCCCCACACCCCCAACCCACCTCCTCCTCATAGAAAGCAAGCCTCCTTTGGGTAGTCAACACAGGCTGGCATATCAAGTTGGGGCTTGACCTAGCCCCTCCTCCCTGCACTATAGGGAATGGGCTCTAAAATACAGTTCGAGTACCTGGAATAAGTTCTGGTCCCACTGCCAGGGAACCCACAAACACACCAAGCCATGTAACTTTCACCCACACTCAGAGGGCCTAGTGCAGTCCCATGCAAGCTCCCCAGCTGTCAGAGCAGAGTCTATGAGCTGCCACTAGCTTGGGTTAGCTATCTCTGTGGTTTTTCCCATCATGATTCTGAACACTCTTGCTTCTATAATCCTTCCTCCCTCTCTTCTAAGGAAATCAATTACATGTCACTTATTATTGACAGCTTAGTGGGGCTGCTTGATTGCATGCAATAGAAACATACTTTCGCTAATTGATAATGAACAATCTGTTAGTAATTTGTTGGCAGCTGTTGAAGAATTGAGGAAACATTGAGAAACATATTTTAAAAGGAGATAAAGGTAGGGTGAGTAATCCAGAGGTACAGTCCAGTTTGTCAGAGGATCCTTCTCAAGGGTGGAGGTTGATTGGCTGATGTTGCTACCACGCTCACATGCAGTGTGGTTCAGACGATCCCCCCAATGGACAAGCATAACTGGTGATAGTCAACAATGACTGATGCCTACTACTCAATCCCATAAGTGCAATTCTCAGTTAACTTCTGTGGGAGAGACATTAGTCATATTAGCTGGACATGAATGCAGTATTAATGGCAAATGTGTATCTCTGTATCTGCCAGCTCCTGTCTTAAGCTGTGAAATATATACTTGTGATCACCACCCTCACAGGGTGCATATCATGTATCTGTTATAAAATACAGTATCTTTTTCTCTCAGCTTTATTGAAGTATAAGTAAAAACTGAAATTTTGATGTGCTTAAGATGTTTTGGATATCCATATAGTGAAATAAAATTCCCAAATAAAATTATTAAGGCAGCTATTCACTCTATGCTAACTTCCTCCAGCCCTTCCCAGATGTCCTTAAGGTAACCCTCTCAAGTTCATGTTCTCTTTATTTTTATTTCTAATCTGGTAAGTCCTATTAGTGCTGCCAATATATGTGTAATCACCCACTGGAGCATGGTCAACCCACCGGAGGAGCACACTTCAATAAAATTGACCTCCCTCCAATAGCCAAAAACTGAGAGGAACTCCCCCTAAATGGCAGAGACACATGTACTCTTTCTCCATTCATACTGGGAGGCTGACGGTCTTGGTCTTGTATAGGTACTGACCCAGATGTGAGATTGTGAGGGCAACAACCTCTATTGTCTATTGCTAAATACGTCTATTTAGCAAATTAGTGGCAAGTTTACTCCTAGGGCCTATTAGCTCCCCCATCCATGGGTTATTGGTCAGATTTACAATTCTAGGGATGAGTTTCTTCCTGAGAATCTGGCCTTAAATTCAATCAGAAATTGGATGGTTACCTCAATAACCCCCATGCCAGTATTACACCCAAGGGCAGATCTTAGTAGGCCAGTCATTACTGTAGCTGATATCTGGGCTGGGTAGGACTGTTTATGATTTTTTTCCACAGCAGCCAGCATTGCACTTTCTAGTACTATTAGAGATACATAACATGGAGGAAGTTTCCTAATCAGAATCAACTTGATTTCTCCATGTCCTGTAATCAAAGTATATGATATCTTCAGCAATAGGATCTTACCATGAAGTTCTGGTTGGCAACCAAGATCAATGACAATACAAACTATTATTCCAGGGAGTATCTGAATACCCATGACCAACAACTTGAAGGGAAGTCTCACACATCTAACAAGAGACAATTATTTTGGCTTTTTATGGCTTCTGGAAGGAGCATTATCCTCCATGTAGAATAGTTTAATTGAATCTTTCTCTCTCTCTCTCTCTCTCTCATCTATCGATCTATCGTGTATCTATCTATCTATCATCTGTCTCATCTCTATGTATTAGGAAGTTTATAATATTGTAGGCTTTTAGGTTTCCCTCTATGGTGATATTTTATTTGTACTGAAATGTGATTTTATTTATATGTTAATAAATAAAGTTGCCTGGGGGTCAGAGCTAATAGCAAGCCATAGAAGAAGCTGGGCGGTGGTGGTACATGGCTTTAATCCCAGCACTTGGGAGGCAGAGCTAGGTGGATCTCTGTGTGTTCAAGAATACAGCCAGCACGGAGACACATGCCCTTAATCTCAATACCAACCATAGAAGACCTGGAGGTCTGTACAGACAGGCAGTGATGAGGAGGTCATGTGGTTGGGTTTACAACGCACGTGGTTGGAGCTTAAGAAAGCCGGAGCCCAGGCTTGACTGGGCTCAAGTGGGAACACTGGGCTGCATTTAAGCTTTTAGCCAGAATGTGGCTATGCTTTCTTGCTTTCTCTTTCTCTCTCTAGATTCCCACCTTGGACACTAGGTAGCTGTTTTGAAATTCCCTCAGATTTCTACTGTTCTGCACAGACTTGGTAAGTCGATTAAGATATCAGATATTTTAAAGGAAAAAAAATATTTAAAAGAGAAAATTTTCTTTCCACATTAAAAAGAAATGGGTTTTATGTGTACATTGGAACAAAATTGGTCTTTGTTTGATAACATTTTAGACAGTTTGAAAATGGAATAACTATATGAGAATATTAATGTTGATGCACATTATTACTTTTCTTATCCTTATTTTACTATTTAAAAAGATAGTCAATTTAAGTGCCAGAATGAAAGTTTTAGAAAAACCTGTTAAACCTGTTAAAATGGATTATAGAGAAATTCAGATTCAGAGAGAAGAAATTAACAGTGAAGTTGTTTTAGGATTGGATTATAAAATTACAGAAAGAAAGCCTGTTTTCACACAATCACCCTTAATTTATCCAGTAACCATACAGCAGCTACCTGGTCAAGTAAATGCACAAAATATTTGGACTCCAGTTGAAATGTTAGATTTACAAAGGTTTAAGGAGGCAATAGTATCTTATGGCATGCATTACCCATATGTAAAGGAAATGTTAAACTCTTGTTCAACTTATAATAACATTATACCACAGGACTGGCGAGAGCTGGTAAATGCAGTTCTGGAACCCGAGGCACAACTGCAGTGGAAAATGTGGTTCAAAGAGGAACCTAAAAACTTAGAAAATAAATGGAGAGGTAAAGGTGTACCAATCTTCCAGGATCAGCTTGTTGGAGAAGGCCAATATGCTACAATACAAACACAAGGTTTATATGACATCCAAACCCTAGTTCTATGTCGAATGGCAGCCATGAATGCATGGGACAGAGTTGAGGAACCAGGAAGAAAACTGAGTCATTTACAAAGATTATACAGGGCCCAAAAGAATCCTTTACAGTTTTCTTAAAAAGACTGACTTCAGCAATAAATGGAATGGTCCCAAATTCAGAAACTAGCAATATAATAATCAAATCTTTGGCTGTGGAGAACACAAATTCAGCATGCAAGAGAATAATCAGGCCACTAAAGGCAATATCTGCACACTTGGAAGATTAGTTTAGAGACATTTAATGTTGAGGCACATGAACCTTGATGATATGTGGATAGAAGAAACAATTTCAAGAGGTTTAAGGAATGTCAGATGTTTTGGATGTGGAAAGCAAAGACATTTGAAAAGGGACTGTAAACAGAGGATTCCTAGAAACAATGTTTCTTCAAGGAACCATGGCAACAGAATGCCCCTTCCTTCTGGAGTATGCAGAAGGTGTGGTAAGGGAAAACACTGGACCAATGAATGTAGATCAACAAGGGACAGACAAGGTAATACTTTGCCTCAGTCTTCAGGAAACTCCAAGAGGGGCCTCAGGCAGCCCCCCACAGTGAATCCAGTTCAGACCTTTCCTGCAGTCATAGAGAAAACCCCTACTCAGAGCAATTAAATAACCAAATGCCTATTGGAATAAACCAGACTGCTTAGGATGATGAAACAGAGAACAGAAAATTCAGGAGAAAACATAAAGAAAATGTTTTGTCAAATTTCTATAAATGAACAAAGACCAAAATTAACAATAAAAATAAATGGTGTTTTGTTGTCTGGTTTGGTAGACACAGGTGCTGACATGACCATAATTGCACCAGAATTTTGGCATCCAACTTGGCCTCTTCAGGAGGTAAATGTTCAGCTTTTAGGAATTGGAGCATTATCTCAAGTGAAAGAGAGTGCAAGATGGCTCAAATGTATAGGTCCATAAGGACAGAGAGGAAAATTAAAACCATATGTGGCTAACATAGCTATGAACCTGTGGGCTTGAGACCTGTTGCAACAATGGAATACTCAGATTAACATCCCTACAACCTCAGAAACATAAACTAGTACATGTTTCTGAAAGAAATATTAGAAGGTATCATTCTAATGAGTGGTCACCAGCCATCCATATTATACAAAAACAGGGCACAACAACTGATGATCTTCCAAAGACAGCAACAGCTCTACCTTTAAAATGGTTAACAGATAAGCCTGTATGGATTCATCAATGGCCTTTAACAACAGAGAAACTCCAGAGGAGCTGGTAGAAGAACAGTTAAATGCTCAGCATCTTGAAGAATCAACCAGCCCTTCTAATTCTCATGTATTTGTTATTAAAAAGAAATCTGGTAAATGGAAAATGATAACAGACCTTAGAGCAATTAACAAAGTAATTCAGCCAATGGGCTCTCTACAATCTGGGATTCCTTTGCCTACTCTGTTACCTAAAGGATAGCCTCTTAGAGTTATTGATTTAAAAGACTGTTTCTTTTCAATACCATTACAAGAAAAAGACAGAGAAAGATTTGTTTTAACAGTGCCTACTTACAATAATTCTCAACTGGTTAGAAGATTTCAATGGAGAGTCCTCCCACAGGGAATGTTGAATAGCCCAACTTTGTGCCTATATTTTGTACAACAGCCATTGGAAGTAATATGTAAAACATTTCCTAAATCTATAATATATAATTATATGGATGATACTTTACTAGCTGACTCAAATGCAGATAATTTAGAAAGAATGTTTGAGGAAATAAAGAAAATTTTGCCTTTTTTGGGGATTACAAATTACTCCTGAAAAGATAAAAAGAAGGGATTCTATTAATTATTTAGGATATAAAATAGAGTTACAAAAAATTAGACCCCAAAAGGTGCAAATTAGGAGAGATCAACTACAGACACTTAATGACTTTCAAAGATTATTTGGAGACATTTCTCATCTACGAACTATTGTTGGGGTAAAAAATGATGAACTGAATAATTTGTTCAAAACCTTAGAAGGCGACAAGGATTTAAATAGTCTAAGAGAATTATCACCTGAAGCTGAGAAAGAATTGGCCTTGGTAGAAAAGAAAGTACATGAAGGACACGTGGATCATAGCTATCCAAACATGGATTGCATTTTGGTTATTTTACTTTCTAACATTCTCCTACAGGAATATTAATAAAGAGGGAAGATATTATAATGGAATTGATATTTTTGCCAAATAAACCAAATAAAAAATTAAAAACTTATGTGGAAAAAATCTCTGACTTAATTTTGAAAGGAAAATTGAGACGTTGTCAATTAGCAAGAATAGACCCAGCAAAAATTGTCAACTAAGGAGGATATTGAAAAATTATGGACAGAAAGTAAACCTTGGCAAAGAGCTTACAGTAATTTTTTTGGGAGAAATTAACAGCAAATATCCCCAAAGTGATAGAATTGATCTTATAAAGAGAGCTGATTGGATCTTGCCTCGAATTGTACTGGAAAAACCCATATTTGGAGTCCGTACATTTTATACAGATGCCAACAAATAAGGAAAGGCAGGTTACAAATCAGAAAATTTAAGTAAAGTGGTTCAAAGTCCTTATAATTCAGTTCAAAAGTCAGAAATGTATACTATTCTGTTGGTATTAATGGATTTTTCAGAACTTCTCAACATAGTTATTGACTTTCAGTATGCTGGTATTACATATTGAGACTGCAGAATTTATCCCTGATGCTTCAGAATTAACTTCACTACTTATTCAGTTACAAGATGCAATCAGGAAAAGGAGTCATCCTTTATATATAACTTACATCCAATTCCATACTGGTCTACCAGGCCCTCTAGCACAAAGTAATGATGATATTGATAAATTATTGATAGGAAATGTTCTGGAGGCTTCAGAATTTCATAAGAAACATCATGTCAATAGTAAAGGTTTAAAAACGGATTTTTTCATAACCTGGCAACAAGCCAAGGAAATTGTAAGAAAATGTCCTACTTGTTCCTTTTATAATCAGACGCTATTACCAGCAGGATATAACCCAAAGGATACTCAGAGGAGTGAAATCTGGCAGATGGATGTGTTTCACTTTGCAGAATTTGGAAATGTATACTATACCATTGATACTTATTCAGGATTTCAATGGGCAACTGCTTTAAGTTCTGAAAAAGATGATTCTGTAATCACTCATTTGCTACAAGTTATGTCCATCATGGGTATACCTGCACAAATTAAAACTGACAATGCTCCAGCGTATGTCTCTGTGAAAATGAAACAGTTTTTTGCTTATTACAATATAAAGCATATTACAGGTATACCACATAATCCTACTGGCCAAGCAGTTATAGAAAGATCAAACAGAACTCTAAAGGACATGATAAATATACAGAAAGGGGTAACAAAAACCCCCAGAAATAGACTGCATAATGCTCTATTAACTTTGAATTTTCTCAATGCTAATGAGAAAGTAACAACAACTGCAGAGAGACATTGGATAATAGAAAAAAACTACAGAAATAAATCAGTCTATGTACTTTAGTGATGTGCTGACCTCAGAATGGAAACCAGGATATGTGTTATGTTGGGGACGAGATTTTGTCCACATGCTCCAGAAGAGAATTTGACATCACTGCTGTGGTTGTTGCTGTTATAGCAGTGGTGGCCACTGCTGCTACTGTTTCTGGTATTGCCATTTCATAATTGATTACTACAGCTAGCACAGTGGAGACCCTGGCAGCAAAAGTAGCTATCACAGATAGTTAATCTTTCATTCTATTTGGCATGATAAATTTAATTCAATAGCTATATATGTTTCGATTGGCTTTGAAAGTTATAAATTTATAAACTCAAGTTCCATTTGCTTTTGGGATACCATCTTCCAAGGACTCTAATTTGCAGTAAGGCTTGTTAAGGAAGGGAATGGCTCAGTTGCCATTAGCCTACTGGCTATGGGTTGGTTAGGACTTCTGTTGGTCTTTTCTGTGTCGAACACACAGATTGTAAGTCCAGCACCACTTTGAGATCTTTGGCAGCAGTTAACTCTGCAGCTTGCACATGATTGAGCCTGTATGATAATGAGTATTCAGAAATGAGTAATGCCTGGGGGGTGGGTGCTCAACAACCTAAGACAGAGCACCTGTGTGGCCTGGACAGGTGCTCCATGACAGGTAAGGTGACCTGCTGATGTTCCACACAACCTAAGTCAGAAGCTCATTTTTTAGTAAAAGGGGGGACCTGTAGGGTCCTGGCCCCGGTTTTGGGTAACTGTTGCCTTGCTTGCTGACCTTGACCTCCCTATGCTAATTCCCTGCTGAGTTCCACCCTCCTGAATGCTAAAGGGAAGTTCCTTGTCTATGTATCCTGCATATTGGGCGTCAACAGTTTAGATGTAAGAAACATCAGTAGTGGAACTTCTGCCCTGCAGGGTTCTCCCATTGTGTTGTAATCCTGTATTTAAGACCTCCACCCTCCTCCAATCGACATTGGCATTTAAAAAAAAATGTGTTTCTTATTTAACAAGATGGTTACATCTACATCCCTCTGGCTGCTTTAAAGGTCTTTAGTGTGTCATCCCCCATACCTCCTCTGTTTCCTTCTCCCAATCCTCACTTGACTCCCTTCTCTATTATTCCCCTCTATTCTTCATATCACCTCCATTCTATTAGTTCCTCTTACTTTCTATTCCCTCCAACTCTAGTGGCCCCTTTCTAGTTCCCTGGATCCCAGAGGTATTCCAAGTTAAACAGTTAAACACAAGGTTTGGGTCTAAAAAAACTTATTTGAAAGAATGCTGTTTGTCCTTTGGGCCTATGTTACATCACTCCATATAATTTTTTCTGATTCTATCCATTTAGCTACAAGCTTTATTTGTTTCTTGTTTGTTTTTTTTTTTTCCTTCCGAGACAAGGTTTCTCTGTGTAGCTTTGCGCCTTTCCTGGAACTCACTTGGTAGCCCAGGCTGGCCTCGAACTCACAGAGATCTGCCTCCCAAGTGCTGGGATTACAGGCAGTCACCACCACTGCCCGGCCAACTTCATTTGTTTCTTACAGATGAATAAAATTTGATTGTGCATATGTACTATATTCTCATGATCTGTCTGTCCATGAATGGATATCTAAATTGTCTCCATTCCTTGGCTCTTGTTAATGAAGTGACAATACACATGAATGAACAAGTGTCTCTGTAGTAGGATATGGAGTCCTCTGGGTTTATATACTCAATAGTGGTGCAGCTGTGTCAAATGGATCTATGTATAGAGAAATAGATATACTCTTTAATTCTTTGAAGTGTCTCCATAATGATTCCCACAGTGGTTGTACCAGTTCGCCAGGCTACACTCTAACCAATAGCAAATGAGTGCTCTCCTTTTGTTATATCCACACCATCCTTTGTTGTCATGGGTTTTCTTTTTCTTTTTTTTTTAAATTTAACCTCTTTGGGAGTTGCACATCATGCACCCCAATTCTATTCACCTCCAGGTCCCCCGTATCCTCCCCCATCGTGGCCACACAGCCCTACATAAGGAAACAAATCAAAGTAAGCAAGCAAGTGAACAAAAGCAAAAGCAAAAACAAAAACAAACAAATAAAAAAACCCCAAACCAAACCAAAACACAAACTACAATAGAAATATCTCTTAGCTTCTCCTCCTTTGCTGCTTTTCTAACACCTCTTCATTTGTTTTGATGGCACTGGAGGCTTCACTCTGCCATATAGTTTACCTTTGTCCTGTCAGTTTTACTGGCAAATGTTTATTTTAATGAGTTACTGGTCTGGTTCAAGGCCTCTGGTTTCTGGTACACCATCACCAATAGACCCTCACTGAAACTTCTCTGGGATATCATGTGGCTCCCATGAGTCTTGGAGATCTTTCTGGCATTGTTCCACAGGAGCAGTCCCTTTACCCACACCAGCAGGTTATAGATAGGGAAGATGATAGGATGGGTCAACCAAAGACCCAACTGGTAGCCATGCTGGTCATTCTGGGCCCCTGGGACCACTGACCTTGGGCGAGGGAGTAGAGGCAGCTCCCCTACATCATGCCCTCAGGGTCATTTCACTTTGACCTATGGTAGGGGTGGGTGTGGGCCAACTCTCCAGCCAGCAGGGGTCAACTTTCTTGCTGTAGTGTCCAGCAAGAGACAAGGCCAGCTTTCCCAGGGCCAGTGAAGGCTGTGGCCGGCTCAGCATGGTCCTTTTATTTTATCCCACATGGTTCCTAAGTCCTCCTGAGGTGACATAGGTCACAGACATCCACACTGACCACAGCTGTGTCTGGACCATGGACCCAGACAGGGCCCTTAATAGCAGCTTGGGCTGGTCAACATCCTGACTCTGGGTTGGGGGCCTGGTCGCTAAGGTGGGAATGGTTGCAGCCCTAATCTTGGACCTCTTTGTGACCTTTGTTAGCAGTGCAGGACCTGGACTTCTGCCCAGACCCTAGCCACGGTAGATCCATGGACCCTGACATGGTCCTTGAGAGTGGCTGGGTCTGGATGTCATCACTACCCCAGTGGCAGTATGGCTCTGAGACACCAACATGGCCCTTGATCTCTGGTGTCTCCATATCCTTCCATGGTAAGTCCTGTGTTTTCTTAATCTTAGTTATCATGACTGGAATAAGATGACATCTGAATGTACTTTTGATTTTTTTTTTTCCGAGACAGGGTTTCTCTGTGTAGATTTGGTCCCTGTTGCTGGCCTCAAACTCACAGAGATCCACCTGGCTCTGCATTCTGAGTGCTGTGATTAAAGGCATGGGCCACTACCACCTGGCTGTACTTTCCATTTTCGTTTCTCTGATGGCTACTGGTGTTTTCAATGGCTTTTTAGATTTGTGTCTATATATTAGCTATGCTTAATAATAATAGACATCATACTGTAGATATCCTTTCGAGAGGCTGATTTCATGTGTTTTTGGACACATATCTACAAGTAGAATATTAGAATGTAGAATATCTAAAAATCACTGTTTTGATTCTTTTGAGAAGATGTGAGACTCTTTTCCATAGAAATTTTAATTTTCACTAAAATGTAGACTTTATCTTGTTTTATTATCTTTTGCATATTAAATTTAATTTAGTTAATTAGCATTTTTTTAGTTCAATGAGACAAGGACCTTGGTAAACAGATCAGGCTGGCCTCAAACTCATAATCCTCACGACTACCTGATAAGTGCTGGATTTAAGAATTAGCCCTTACATATGCCTATTTTTTTTTTTAAGTGGCACACAGGAATAGTATATACTTATCAGGCACCATGTACTGTCTTGAGGCACATATATACTCTATAACTTTTGCCAATGATAAGCATTTTCTCTCTCCCCAAATATTCATCACATCTGTGATGGAAGTATTCAAAATGTTTTCTTCTACCTTTTTTGACGTGGACAAAACATTACGACTCTAGTCATCCTACTGTGCATTAGCATGCCAGAATAACAGTCCATAACCATCAACCTGCATCCTTTCCTTAACCCCCAGATGGTGGTAACCACAATGTAGTCTAAACTGCTCTGAAACAAGCTTTTACAATTCTACACTATCCCTTGCCTTTTTGAGAATAAGCATGCTAATGGGTGTGAGGTAATATTTCGTGGCAGTTTGAGTTGAATTTCTTAGGTCATTTGTGATGTTGAACACTTTCCATATATCTGTTGATCATTTGCACGTCTCTTTAAAGATAGCTCTGTTTAGATCTTTTCCATTTATATAAGGCTATGTGGGTTTTTTTTATTTTATGTTGTTTTTTTTTTCATGGTTTCTCTTTTCTTCTCTTTTCTTTATTCATTTTTTTGTGGCTTGTTTGCTGTGCTATAGAAGTTCATCTTAATTTTGGATATTAACCTTTTAGCTATACTTTAAGTATTTTTAACTTCCATAGGTTGTTTTCCCCTGTTTTGTTTCTCTCTCTCTCTCTCTCTCTCTCTCTCTCTCTCTCTTCCCATCCTTTCTTTTATTTCAGAACCATTTTTGTTTAGTAATATACCATGCCTTTAGTTGTGCTATTGGTTATGATTCATTTAGTATCATAAAAAAAAAAATCCTCTTTGCCCAGATAATGTAAAGATACTTTCTTCTCTGTTTTCTTAAACCATTTTTTTTTTACTTCAAGTCTTATATTTACATCTTTAACACATTTCAAGTTGACTATATATAGGATATGAAATAAGGACTGAATGAATAAAATATTAGCAAACCAAAATTCAAGAGCACATTAAAAGAATCATGCACTATGGTCATGTAGACTTCATGGCTGGCATGCTGAGATGTTTCAACACCTGCAAATCCATCAATGTTCTATGCTATAATAGCAGTATAAAAGCACAAAAACCTGCATAATTTTATCATTATCTAGAAAATGTAACTGTCAAAATTCAACATCTATGTAATAAAAATCTCTCAAAAGTAAGTATAGAAGAAACCTCTCAAAACAGCAGAAGTCTTAAGTAGGCATAGAGACATGTGGCTATAATTCTAGTATTTGAGAGGATCAGATATCAAGGTCATCCTGGATACATAGCAAGTTTGAAGCCCTCAAGTGCTACCTGTGACCCTGCCTCACAAAAGCAAAATAGGGCTGATGGAATGATTCCCAAGGTAAAGGCACTGATCTCCATTCCTATCAACCTGAGTTTGATCCTAAAATGTACCCAACCCCATTCCATGGTGGAAGGAAAGAACAGACTCATGCAAGTTGTCCTCTGAATTTCACACTTGTACTGAATGTGGCAGACACACACACACACACACACACACACACACACACACACACACAAATGTAGTATTTTTTAAAAATCAAAATGAAAATGATCAACAAGCAAAATAATAAAGGTTTGGTTAAGAACCTATCTTCGTGTTAACACACTTGTCTAGCATGTATTGGGAAGCCATGGGTGTGATTCCAAGTATTACTATTAATAATGATGATGATGATAATAATAACAATGTGTGAAAATCCAGCAACTAACATGAACTTGATAGGTTAATCTATGTCAATGCCATTTCCCCTTAGAAAATGAACTGCCAAGGCAAACCTGTCACCCCTTGTACAGCTGAATAAATATGAGAGTAAATTTGTGCACATCAAATATTTAATCCTTCAATAAATAGACATGAATATTTTATTCTTTTGTGACATATTCTTTGGACTCTAGCAAGATTAAAGAAGGTAATTAATAAGTCCCTCGCAATTAGTTGGCCTAACAGCCCTCTTTTTTCTTCACCACTCTATCACTAAGTCATTTATTCTTCCCAAAGCATTACATTAGCATTCTTTGTTTAGTGATTTGTGATAGATATGTGGAGAGAATTAAAAGCATCCTTTATGTAGATGGAAAAAGGAGGCAAAGCTTTTCATTCATCTACTACCAGCCATAGGAAATGACTGTTTACACTGTTTCAATTGAAACATTTTTTTTTTTTAAATCAGGGAATAATAGAACTTTGTTGATACAAACTACTATTACCACGGATTTTATCAATTAGTTAAAGTAGATTTATTATATTGCATTTATTTTAATAGTGATCAAAAGTAATCTACGACGAAGGACCAAACAAGGCAGTGGAGACTGTTGATCTGCCTACTGACTCATCTTCAGGATGAACATGTTCCTATGAAATCTGTTTTGTTTCAGAACTTGGTGCTTGATTGTTCAAATACAAAAGACTCTGAACCAGTCCTTTGCATTTAAAAGTTCCTCATTAGAAAACCTTGATTGGTCTGTTTTCTTTATTTGGAAAGTGATTGAAAAGTTTGCTTATCATCTTTTCTGGTTTCCCTCCCTCCCTCCCTCCCTCCCTCCCCTCCCTTCCTTCCTTCCTTCCTTCCTTCCTTCCTTTGGGTTGTCATGCCTGTTTTTAATAATTAAGGCAAGTCTCTACCAGTTCAGATTTCTACCTTTGCAAAAATCACAGATATGTTTCCTGAATAAGGTTGATCATTTTTGAAATTGATTGCTCATTGTGGCATCCAGGAGAGTAAAACAGAATGAATGAATAGGACATTATTTATAAAGCACTGCTTTTGTGCATCCATAATGGATATTGCAAACACAATCACTTATCAGCTTGCAAAGTCACAGCATGAAATAAATAACCCAGACATTCTATCCTCCCAGCTCCCCTTCAACAGCAGGGACAGAGTAAAAATCATGAACTCAATAATAAGATTTACCACAAAATATGAAAACCAATTCCACAGCCTCAATTGATTATTTTTCCTAAAATATAAATATTGATTGTCTACATACATACATTTTATTCTGTAGGAGTATAAAAATAATTATTTAAATTTTCCAATCCCATTACAAAGTGCAAGTAAAAGAATTTGTAAAAACAGTGAGGATTTAGTTGTTGCATTTTATATTAAGCTTAATAATTTGTCTTATGGACAGGTCATGCAAAAGGGAAAATGATTAATTCTGCTAGAGACGAGAAGAGACTTTATGGGAAAAGGTATTTAACAAGCTGAAATGATGGCTCAGTAGAGAAAAAAATGTGGAGATATGGGATAAAAGAATGAAATTATTGTATTTGTGTTTTATTTGATATATGGCATTAAGTTTAGTGCTATGCCCTTATGGCTCATCAGACTTAGCTGGAATGTCCTTGTCAACCATCAATTTCTATACCCATACCAACAGGAACACATGCCACTGTTTTAAGAAAATTTTACATTAAAATCCCATAAAACTCCCTAACCCCAAGAAAATTAGTATCAGTGGAGACTAAATGCATTACTATAAAATGATGGAACCTAAAGCCAAGAATCTCAAATCACTGCATTGCTAGAAGCCAAATCATTGTAAGCAACTTTCTCTTGTTGAAGTGAGGGCAAATGCATTTCTATAATGTAGATTACTTAATCCATCAAGCCAAACATGTGAGGGACAAAAACACTAAGTCAAAACCAGCAGAAAGTCTTCCAACTCTCATTCCTCCCTACAATTGTGACCTCTTAGATTTTCTATCTTAACCCTATTTTCCCATCTAAAGTGCACACTTAAGTTGGACAATAAGACAATCATTTTTCAATGAGGGAAACATTTCTACCTTACTCCTTGATAATCCAGAATGTTGACAAACATAACTATATCCTGGTAACAATTATCAAATATAGAGGAGAGAAGAAACAGCAAATGCCGGACTTGAAGGGAGGCTGTTTCAAGCTGCCTCTGATGACAAGGCTGACCTTGAGAAGACGCTGAAAGCTTTCTCTCAGTTGCATCAGAATCCAAAGTCATTTCAGTATGTGCAAGATAGAGTCATTTATTTCCATTCAAAAATGGAAATATTTCACCTCCTATTCATTATTCATTTGTTACCTAACATAACCCATATCTGGGTATAAAAAACAACAACGCATGGGCTCTACTCTTACAGAATTTGTTCTCCATCTAGAACAAAGGCTTCTCACCATATGCACAGTCAAGTGGAGTGAGGGCTTTAGCAGGAAGCAAGTACTAAGTCATTTTTGGCACTGTGTGGAAAGTAAATGCTTTGACTTCTACAGTGTTTGTCTTCCAAGCATTGTGACAAAGGATGCTTAGTATCTGAATGAGAGAAAATTAGATCTATGTATAAAACAACAGAATTTCTTGCTGTACTTGAGTACTCTTTCCCCAAGAAGTATGTTAAAAGCTAAGTTATTGCCCACTCTGAGAAGCTATTAAAGGTATTTCTATATTGGGAAGAAATTTGAAATAAATTCATGAGCACCAGGGACAGTCAGAACTTGATGGTTTTGTTGGCATAGGTCAAATAAAAGAAAGTAGAAATGCACTGTTCAGTCTCTTACTATACACTATGTTTAGGATATGGTTTGCCTTCCTCACCCCAACATTTTGTGTGCTCAAAGCTGAAGTCACATTGTAACAATATTATGAGAAAAAAATGGAACCGTTAAGAAGATGGATCTTATGGGAGATAAATAAGTCATAGGTTGCCCTTAGAAGAAACTAATGCCCTTGATTAATTCTTATGAAAGTGATTTACCTACTTAAAGAGCTGGGTTGTTACCCAGTGAGACCACTCCAGATTCCTGTCCTGATTCTTATTTAGAGTGACCCACTATTCAATGTGATTCTCCTCTGTCATATCATTGGACAGGTATAATGTACAATGAAGGCCTTGTGGATTTGGTATTTTAGCCTTGTGGTGGTTTGAATGAGATTGGCTTTTCACAGGCTTCTGTATTTGAATACATGGTTCCCAGCTGATGGAACTTTTTGGGAAGGATTAGGTCTCATGGTCTTGTTGGAGAAGGTGAGTCATTTGGGGCAGGCTTTGAGATTTCAAAGACTCATTGTAAGCTCCTTTCTGTCTGGTGGTTGTGTCTCTACATGTGAGCTCTCAGCTTTTTCTCCAGCACCATGCCTATCTGTCTGCCATCATGCCCCCTGCTATGTAAGTCATGGACACAAACCTTCTAAAACTGTAAGCCGCAAAGAAACATTGCCTTCTTCACAGTATCTTATCCCAGCAATAGAAAAGTAACTATGACAAGCCTCTAAAACTCTTAGCTAAAATAAACATATTTTTCTTATAAAGTACCCAGTTATTAACCTATTTTTCTTATAAAGTGCCTTAGCAATACTGAGGAAGTAAGGTACCCTCCTGGACTTATGTCTATGGAGACGTAAGGAGATTGTGTATTCTCTAACAATCTCCATACCATCACAATGATGATAAAAATTTAAATTGTAAGTAGGATTTATAAAAATAATTGAATACTGTTGAAATCTAATAATCATGGATTATTATTAAAAATACAGAAAATTGTCTTTGAATAAGGCAATGTCTGCGTGAAGGTAGAATTGACAACAACAGATGCAGCCAAACATCACCTTAACACTGACAAGTTTGTGGAAACTGCTTTGTGAAATATGTTCTTCTTAAAATTCAGAATTCCAAACAGAGGAAGGTTAGAATAATGAGGCCATTAAAAAGATGAATGCTGACAGTGATCAATTAAGATATATTATAGCAACATAGACCTCAGGGAACCTGATTCTGGGGTGTGTACTTGTAGGACACAATTCAGTCTTAAATAAATACTTTGTCTATGGGCTTGGGGAAGATTTCAAGTTCCTCAGCAGGACAAGGAGAGAAAGGGAGGAAGAGAAAAAGGGGGTGGGAGGAGATAGAGACCCTTGAGACTAACTACTCCTTGTAGAAAATCCCATTTCCTTAAGTTATAATAGTTATTTACCAAAAAAGAATAATTCATTGGCATTTAGAAGCTTGAAGAGTGAGGTTTTAATTATTTGGGACAAACTCTGTCCTAGAGAGAAAATAATTTGGCAAGAAAATATTTTATGTGGCTTTTCCAGATTATACAGAATTTTTATTTTATTTTTGAAATTATCAAATAATTCTGTATCTCCTTTCCTTTTCCTCCCTCCAAGCCCTCCCACATACACTCTCTCCTTTGTCCTTCAAATCCATGGCCTATTTTTTCACTGATTGTTATTATATGTATACGTATATTCATATATTCTTAAATATAGCCTGTTTAGTCTGTTTAATATTACTTTACCAATAAATGCAATTTATGTTGCCTAAAACCAGTCTTATGGGGTATTGAAAATACATGTTTATAAATGAGAAAATACAGTCAGAGAAGTGAGATAATCTACTTAAAGCTCACAATTAGAAAGGGTCTCACCTGAAACTAAAACCTGAGGTTCAGGTTACAAATACATCATTTATTGTCTTACATTGATGAATTCAACTTGAAAATAAATGTATGGTTTATCTGCCCACATTTCTTGATACTAATACATTCAGAGGGCAACATGAAATAATTTGACTGCATTTTGTGTACTATAAAATGTTCCTTTCCAATGACCATGTAACACAATGGAAGAAAATAGAAAAATTTCAGTGGCCTCTAAGGAAAACTATAAAAAATTATAAGTCTCTGCTTTCCTCTTTTATTGAATAAATTTTTCTTTTTTGTCATTTTTATGTATTTGAATGCAGTTGGGATCTCTCAGCATGGTAGAATTCATATCTATTTATTCACATAATATTGTCATAATCATTTTTTCATGTCTCTAGAATTTTTGCAATGTTTTATTACATGTATGTTATTCATTATAATGAATAAATAGTACCATTTTAATATTAAATATTTAGGTTGTTTTCAATTTGTGGTTCCTTTAGATAATACATGGTAAAATTATTTATATTGGAAGTGTAAGACTATTTTCTTATATTTTATGTTATATAAATATATTATAATTTATGAAATATATAATCTATGAGAAATTAATATATACAATTTCTATAAGTAGAAGTATTTGGGATGAGGAGGAATTATACTGCTATCTGTGAGATATTTGGACCATGTGGTAAAGTATAGATGGCTGTATAGGTGGGTAGGTAGTTATGTAGCTAGATGAAGGAAGGAGGAAAGAAGGAATTGAAGATGGGAAAATTCTCACTTTAAGCAAGGAGCCATTACGAATCTATTGTAAGACAGTATGTAGAAACTAGAGAAATTCATTTTCTTGGACAATAAGGCATATGCAGAGAGCGAGTGACAACTTATTGGTACATGTTTAACATTTAGAGATTTTAGCAAGAAGCCCTTGGAGTCCTTTTTAGAAATGTGACCATCAGGGTAGCCTTAGAAAAGAGGATATTTTGGGGTCTTAAAGGAGACAAAAACCAAGTGAGTGACTTGGTGGGGAAGGGATGAATACACAACAATTTAAGCAGAGTTTAATTTCATAAAGTTGCCAAACTCTCAAAAGGATAGAAAGCTAGGTAAGGATCAAAGCCCTGAAACTGTAGGAAGCTACTGCCCTCAGGGAAGCTGAGGGAGCAAAGGGCCCTGGGTGGAAGAGGGATCTGTACAAGGAAGGATGAGAGGGCGTGGTCATTCTGCCTTCCCTGTCTTCTGAGCTCAGGGAAGCAACCTTCCTGTTTAGGACTCAGACCCTGGAGGGGAGGCATTTCTGGTAAAAGGACAACTGCTACCTTCATGAGGGTAAAGTCTTGCTGAGAGTTTACTCATAGGAGGGTAAGGTAACAGAAATCCTGGGAAAAGGGAAAGAGCAAGAAGCAAGGAGGGTCTGCCTTTTGGAGTCCTGTTGGCTCACTCTAGGCACCTTTGTCCACCTGGTTAAAAGGAGGCTGCTGCCGAACCAGAGCCCTGCAGTCTCCCCTCTGCATCCCAGAGCCCAGCAAGAAAGATTGGGCTTGAGTCTGCAGAAAGCATCAGCATACTGAGCATAGTCCACCTGCCCTGTCTAAATGTGCAGAGTAGAGGGGAGATCCAGGGGATACATTTAATTAGGTGGAGCCTCTCAGGACACATGGGTTTGAGATCCTCTATTACTAGATGACATTAATATAGCCATTTGTTTCCTTCTCTTAGCTTCGTTCATTCTCTACTAAACTGAAGCTATGTTCATTTTTTCAATCATATGAAGTTTTATGAGAGTCAAAATGAGACAATACCATGAGAGAATTTTGAATATCACCAAATCACCAATTTCCTCTGTTGAGTGTGTCAGGGTACAGCAATTGTGCAAGGAATCATACTGCTTTTGTCAAAAACACTTGGGAAGGGATGGAGGATCAGAGGAAAGCAATCGACTCCATTCGTGAACATGCTCACATTTGTCTTGGAGGCTAACGCTTACTTGAAGAGTTTAATTCAATTAATGACATGTTCACAGAGATTTAGCAAAAAGAGACTAATGAATATTATCCCAATAACTATATTTTTAGGAAGTTGAAATAGAAAACAAAGGGGTTCCACTTCCTAAGGAACTTTTGGGACTGTTAGTGCCATTCACCTGCTAAAATTCACTGAACCCAGACTATACAGAAGAATACATTGGTTAACATACTAAGTATTTGTGTGTGTGAGATTATGGGTGCTTGCATGCAAGGTTGTGGTGCTGACAGAGCTTCTGTGCCCATTTCTCTCAAGCAATCTTGATTCTGACTTTCTTTACTTAGTTTGGCCAAGGTTGATACCAATAATCCATTTTATTTTTATTCTAGCTCTTTATGTATTTGTTTCCTCCATTAGTTTCAAGAGTACAGGCATTTAATCTGTTTTGCTTTCTTTCAAATGACTTTATCTCCATTGATAGAATAATGCCTGGCATACAATAGATCTTTAATTAGCATGTTGACTAAAAGCCTAGACTTTTGTTGAAGTTCTCCCTCAGAACAAAAATCACTCTCATCATTTCCTTGTAAGAATTTTGTACTGTGGAATTTTCTTTGCAAAATGAGATGGTCCTTTTATTTAAGGAACAAATCTCAATATGCAGTATGTGTTTACATGGGTGTAGGGTAGTTTTAGGGAAAGTGACAATTTATCACCACCCAGATATAGGGAACCAAATGAGCAGTTCCATATTCTGCAATGGCATCTAAACAGCTCTTCAGTGGAAAGGATCTTTCACTGGAGTTGAGAATGTAGAACAGCAGTCTTGATTGTGGATAGCTTCAACACTAAAACCTAAAGTCTTAGTCTAGACTGATGACTGAACTGTTAAACAAGGCTAGACAGAACCAGTAATGATGGAGGATGAAATGGTTCATGAATGACATGAGGAAAAAGGTAAGGTATACTGGGGTAGCAGAGGCTGCATCAGTGACCTTTGTAGCTATGACAACAGGAATCCAATATTCAAATTGTTGATTACCCACATGATCACAAGCACTTGCAGAAAAAGCCATCAGTTGATAAACATATTTTAAACATAGTATGACAGTCATGCAGTGTTGGCACATACCTTTAATACCGGCAGGCAGAGGCAGGCAGATCTTTGTGTGTTCAAGGCCAGTCTTGTTTACAGAGTGAGTTCCAGAAATTCTGTCTTGAAAAGAAAAAACAAAACAAAACAAAAGCAAAGTAACAACAAAAAATATAGTACGATGGTTAAATGTATGACCGAACTGGGAAAATATGTATTGAAGTAATTATAGAGATAGCTTCATTTTGTTATACATCAACCCCAGGAGTAAAGTGTACATCTTAGCAACAATAGAATTGGAATTAAAGGCCTTCATTGTATCCGTTCATCAGTATTTTACTCTATTGTTCAGTAAATGCTTAGTAGGAAAATAATGAAAATTATTACTCTTTGAGCACAAATACCAAATATGCTATAGCATATCTCCAAACATTGAATTCAGTCTCATTACTAAAAACCAATTAGTTTGGAGCATGTAATTAGGGAAAGTCTTGAATGTCAAGGAGAGTACTTGTTAAGGATGATCACTGTTGGTTTGTCCTTGGCCTCCATCTGCTCTCCTTATGGTAGAATGAGACTCGTACTTTACTTGATGTGTCCAGTCAGATTTTCCCAACATGCCCTTTAGTCTCAAGTTTTGCACCTTTAGATTTATGCTTTCGAGTCACCCGTGCTCTTCTCAGCACCAGGAAGGGCCCAGAAACTGCAGGTTGGATGTCAGGCAAGCAGACACTGGTGTGGAGGAGGCCTGCCGTCACTCTATTAGTTGCCATGGTTCACAGTTGGCTTTCATTTGAAGAGAGGTATTTTTTGTGTGTGCATAAAATAACGCATTTGGTGGATAAAGAAGATGTACTAGAATGGGGTATAGGCCAATGATGTCTAGTCCGAAGGCTGTTTTTGTTAATAATATATCTATTTGTATCTTGGATTTTGTTATTCCAAAGACCTTTAACCATCCGAGAGGGGATGCCTGTATGGCTTGATTCACCCTGAACACAGTTTGTTGTGACACGTGGTTATCCCTGCATGTGACAGGGGCAAGATTTCCTGTTCTAAGATAAGTACATTAAGAAATGACTTCCAAGAAAGCAGCAGTCTTCTAAGGAGAGGAATATTGATGAATCTTGGTATACTACTTAAGTGAGATGATTAATAATTTCTAGAATTTACTATGTATGCTAAACATTGATGCCTGTAAGCTGGGTAGAACCATAGTCATCCCAAGAAATAAACTGAATGATTCAAAAGACACACTGTAATAACTAGTCACTTTAGTGAGAAAGCTCCTATGATCACACACCATGCCCAAATAATGCAGACCTTTGGAGGAAGCTATAGCTCAAGAGCTATTCAATTTAAGGCTGTTTTGAACACCAAGTTTAACCTGGTATTATTATTAATCTTAGATCCTGTGTATTTTGGAGAATATAGATTATGTACTTAATTGGGTAATTTCAGAGAAACACATATTGAGACAGAGACCTCTGCCTTAGGAAGGCATGGAAAATGTATGAGTCAGAAACCAAGGATTGAGGCTTTGGGTCAAGCTTCACCAAGCATTACCCATCAAAGCTGATTCACAACCTTTCTCTGGGTTTCAGTATGGGCAAACTTCAAAAGTTGGGTTAGTAATTTCTTAAGTTCGTCCTAGCAATAGCTTTACATAAACAAAAACAAAGTAGAAAATTGGACTTGACAGGTGTGATATCCCAAATAACTGGATTATGACAAAAAAAAGAAAATGGAGGTAAAAAGAAAGCTGATTTTACGGTAGCCTGTATGCACAGGAAAAGTGGCATGGAAGTAAGAGTAAATAGAAAGAGTGATTATCATTGGGTAATTTCAAATCTTCTGAAAAGAATACATCTGGCATACATCAGAAAAGAAGACAATTTCCCTCTCACCTGATGCCTTTGTGTGAGACATCTCAGACTTCTTACTCGATTTGATAGTTGGGATTTAAATTCCATCGAATTTTAGTTTAATTAAAATTTTATAGAAAATTTCACTGCTCAGAAATACCTTTTCCATTTATCTTCACTGTATATGACGGCTAATTATCTGCAACATATATCATTGAGGATTCTTAGTTGCAAAAGCCAGAGTGCATTTCCTTAGGTTTAGCATGCAGAAATTTATCTCGATGTCTATTGTTCAGTACAAGAAAACCTCTGAGGGTCAAGGGCAGGCTTGGATGTGAAATATCTTGGAGTGATATCCCAGGAAGCACACTCAGAAGGGTTAGGAAGGGTAAAGAGGCAGATAAAATGGCAGTTCTACGGAGTTTATCTGATAATCAAAGGGATTTATTTTGGGTTAACTTACAAAAAGCAAAAGGGAGTTGGTCTCAGGGTCCAGGAGAGATCTGCCCTATGTAGTTCTCTGGAGAACTCTGCCTTGGTCCAGAGTACCAGCATCCAGCATCCAAGGCCACAAGTAGCCAAAAGAGTGAACACAAACGTATTCCAGGTCTTAAGGGGTCCCCTCTTGGCCATGCCCAGTGTGGAGGGGTGGCGGGGAAGTGGGGAGTCGTAGCAGGTACTTAGTATTTACCTGCAGCCTGCTAGGGGTGGTGCTTCAGGGGTTAAGTGCTGACAACCAGCCCTACAGAAGGGGCACACCAGCAAACACTATGATTATCACTTGTAGCGTATGGCAGATTTTTCCATGATTCCACCAGACTGGGCACCATCATTATTGTCCTCACTAGACTCAACAAAAATCAATCCGTTTAGCCATATATTGGCTATGTGGTGTTGGTTGCTTTACTTCTGTCTATATCAACTTTTGTTGTGGAATATTAATTTAAGAGGTGACAGGAAGTGGTAGGGAGGAACCATGTGTAGCTAGGGTTTTTAAATGCCCCCCTCAACCCCCCAGCAGAAGGGCACGCTGTTTTGAGGAAGCTGTGAGCTAGGAGAGAAGGATAGCTATTTGCTATTCAGCCTCTCTGAGCAGCAGAATTTCACCTCAACCTTTGAATCCTGAGTTCTATAGAGAAATGGAGATCTAGATAAAGCTTTAGCAGCATGATAAAGCCAGTACCGGAGGGAACAGAATTCCCACCTGGCTATGGCCAGAGCAGCTGACACTGCAGGAAGCTTCAGAGTTGCAATTGCTGATTAGGACGGCAGTTGTTTAAGGGGTGGCTACTGAAATTAATAAAACCCAACAAACTCTTGTCTTTCAAAATAATCAGTGAAATCTCTTTAGATTTTTACACCAAGGAACAGAATATTTGGCATTTGGGCATAATCAATGTCTACAAAAGCCCCCAGTTGCCATTATTAACATTATCTACCACATATCAAAGCACTTCAGCATTTGTCTTCTAGGAGACCTTTGTTTTTAGATTTATTTTATTGTATATGTGTAAGTGTTGCCTACATGGATGTATGTGCATCACACATATGCCTGGCTTACTTAGAGATCAGAAGACAATGTCTGATCCCCTGGAACAGGAGTTAAGGGATGTTTGTGAAGCACCGTGTAGGTGCTGGGACTTGAACCTGGGTCTTCTGCAAGTGCAGACAGTGGTCTTAATTGCTGAGCCAACTCTCCAGCCTCTTGCAAAAGGAAGTGAACTAGGAGAATTTCCATTATTTACTTAATACATTTTCTTTACTTTTATTTATTGCATATGCATACATGCACACATATGAGTGTGTGTATATGTATCTCTGTGTGGATGCATGCATGTACCTGCACTGCCAAAGTTCATGTGTGAAGGCCAGGAAGTCAGAAGTCAACTTGTAGGAGTCAGTCCACTGTGTGGATACTGAGGACTGAACTCCAGGCTTCAAGGTTGTCATCAAGTGACATTATTGCCTGAACCATTGCCCCAGCCCCAAAATTTCTATTCTTCCATCAGTATTCAGAGCAATAAAGACAACAATGTGGCATGGTGTTATCTTACCTTGTAGGAAGAGAGCAATGTTTGTTATAGCAGTAGGAAACAGAAATATGCAGGAAGGCATCCCAAGAGAAAGGAGCCTGTTAGAAGTTCTGTTAGATATAGCCAGTACCCATTAATGACCATAGTCTTCTGTTTTAAGCAAATAGAAGACCAAGCTTCCTTATTGTGGTGAAATCCAATACATGAATGAGCAGTGATAATAAACAGCCTGGTTCAGTTCTGAACTGAGGAATGAACCGCCCTAGGAATCCCCCTTGCTTTGACTGTGGCATTCAAGCAATCATGTGTCATGTTGAATCCTAAAAATAGAAGTGGGTTGAAGTTCTCCCAGTTACCTTTGGGAAAGTCTCAAACTTAAGAAGCACATCAAAGAAATGGGAGTCAGTAAGAAACTTTGGAGAGTCTTAGATGGGTCAGATACCAGCTGGTGAGCACACACTGTGTCAGATGACCCTAATTAACACAGCATTTTCAGTGGTGGTCACAGTTTCCGCTGATAATTCTCACTTAAAAACTCTTAGTACTTTCATCCTCAAATATTATGTTGTCTGATAGTATACTTGAAGAACTTAACCACGGGTTACAAATAAAAAATTATAACATTAGAATGTTAGTGTTAAGTGTAATAAACCAGCATGCATGTGTTAAAATGTTTTAATTCAAATTATTAATAAAAATTGTTAGAAAACAATTCATTTTTCTGTAAATATGATCATTCATGCTGATGGTTTTAAGCATTTCACAAATGTGAAAGCATCACATTTTTTCATATGAATGAAGTTTTTAATCCTTTTTAAGCATTTGGTTTATCAAGTACTGGATTTTAATTTTAAGTATATAAAATTGCAAAGTGAAATATGTAATGCATATTGTTAAAATGTTTAAGGATTTTGAAAGCATTTATTTTATTTTATTATTTTATGTGTATAAGTAATTTGTCTTCACCTATGTCTATGTACTCACAGCTTGCCTGGTGCCTGTTTAAGCCAGAACAGGGCACTGGATCCTCTGGAAGTAGAGTTACAGATAGTTGTGGGCCACCATATGGGTGCTAGGAATCAAACCCTGGTTCCCTGGAAGACATGCTGTTAACCATTGAACAACGCCTTCAACCTGGATTATTTTTTCATAGTAGTAATTTACATCTCACAAACAGACATAGTGAATTTTAAGATTATCTATAAAAACACATCTAATTTTCTTCTCATTATATAAAAATCATAATCTTTCATTTTATTGAAAGCTATTATCTCATCCCATCTTATTTTCCTTTGTTTAATAACAAGCATTTTTTCTTAAAATGATATAAATTGGTCTGTGGTAGAAGGAAAGCCTATTAGTACTCTATTTAATTTAACAAAATATGCTAAGATTTCTTTATAATACTTTGTCTAGCAAATAATTGTTTCTTTTGAAAGGACAGTTTGATTTTCATGTTTAAAAACATTTAATGGGGCTTTAGCTCTCTCTATTAACCCTGCCATGTGAATTACAATTCTTGCCAAATATGATAATTCAGAATTATATAAGATCTTAAGGTATCTGTAAGAAATAATCTCTACTATTTTAAAGTACATTAATATTTAATTATGAATCTTAAATATTAATACTGATTTAAGCTCTAGACACAATACTTTACCCTTCTGTGAAGCTGGCCTAGATTTATTTGCCTAAATGAATACTCGCGCTACATTTTTGTAACCTTGCAGACTATTTAGACAAGAAAATCCCCCCCCCCGTCCCTCATTCCTTCTCCTATTCCTCCCTCCACCCCTTCATGCCCCTCCTTCACCTTGCATTCCCTTTCCTCCCTTCCTCGTTCCCTCTCTTTCTGACTCCATCTCTCCTTTCCTCCTCCTCCATCCTATCTTTATTTCCTTCTGTCTTATTTGTGATGCTAGAGTTAAAAATACAGGGCTTCATGTGTGAGAAGAGATAGCCTCCCACTGAGCTATATCCGCAACCATAGATATATATTTTAATTTTTTGGAGATTGTAATTATATCATTTCTCCCTCTCTTGCCTCCCTCCAAACCCTCTCAGATTCCCCTCCTTCCTCTTTTCCACATGTGTTGCCTCCTTTGCAATTAGTGAAAATATAAACAGGTAAATTCCAGTTATTCTTTGTAGAATGCAATTTTTTTCTTCTAAGGTCACATAGAGATTTAAGTCAGCCAGTAAATAATATTTCTGTGTTGTTTACATTAGGAAGTTTATCTGTAGGTTTCTTTTATTCTTAGGGATAATGGAATCCAAACAGTCTAGAATAGATTAGAATAAAGTGGACATTAATAGCTGACTTGAGAACAATGTGGCACTATGAACATGTTGCCAAATGAGCAAATACCTTGAGTTTTGGGGAGTGGCCCCAGGGCTCAACTGCCAAAGGATGAGTAACTCAGTTGGGAGTGTCTCTGGGAAAACTGAGTCAACATTTGTTTGCTGTTCCATTTTCCTCAGTATTGCATCCTCCCTACATGAGATCTTTTCCACATCCCACACAAGATTGTCTGTGTCCTGACCTTAGGCATCCTGGTGCTACTTTATTTGGAAATGCCATTGAGTTATTCCTCATCCCTATCACTTCAGCTATTCAAGTTTTAATTGTTCATGTTCTGGGGCATTAAAGTGGTAAGTAGATATTCCATACATTGATACTACACTTTGCAATATTGAGGACTTTAATATATACTATCACATTAGATCTTGAAAGAGCTATTTCAAAATTTTAGACTAAAAGCAAATTAGCTTTAAGTACAGTTTTTAAGAAAGGGAAGAGATTGATGTTTTTATCTAATAAATATCTTTAACCATTTGACAAAGAATTTAATTCATGTGAATCACCTTAGGATAAAATTAGTCTACTTATCAATACTAGATATATTCTCTTATAATATTAAGTTTGTGAAATAGCACAATTTAAACCCTTAGATGCATTATTTAGGCATCTCTTGTTGCTGTCACTAGAAATTTTTACTTGTTTCTGGTAAGCATCCTTGAAAGAGATTCCAACCTCCTACTATATTCAGTCAACTAGAAACTGTGAAGGTGTTCCCTGTGGAATATTCCTTTACACTGTGTGAATACATGTTACTATGATAAAATAGCTCGACAGGTTAAAGTTAGGAGGAAAGCCAAACAGAGAATGCTGGGAAGAAGGAGGACAAAGTCTGGACTAGTGAGCAGATACAGAGAGAAGATGGGAATGCCATACTGAGAAAAGGTACCAAGCTACATAGCAAAGCATAGATAAGAAATATGGACTAATTTAAAATGTAAGGATTAGCTAGTAACAAGCCTGAGTTATTGGCCAAGTGTTTATAATTAATATTAAGCCTCTGTGTGGTTATTTGGGAATGGCTTGTAGGACAGTAACTTTTGCTTATAAATGGCACCCAATGTGGAGTACCTATGTCCACAAAAAACCTGAGACAGCTTGGGAAAGGGTTCTAGACATACAAAAATGGAGCCAGGCACGGATTCCTACTCTCCTGTCTCATGCTGTCCACAACGTGGAGATATGTCTCTTAACTACTGCCTTCAGACTTGAGCCACCAGCCTGAGCTCCGACAGCATGGCATGAACTAAGCCACGTGGTAAGTTTAAGTTTTCCTCATGCAGACAGACAAGATTACAGATACATAATAAAGATAAATCTGGACTGAAAAAACCTCCAAACAGGTTACAGAGTGTTTAAAAATATACATGGTCTTGGGAGATAAAAGACAAAGGGTATATACAGTCATAGATTAAAAAATAGTTTAAAATAGTGAAGTCCTTAAGAAAAGAATACAGTAATAAAAAATATAATAATGCACATTAAGATGGGAAATACAAAGAGAGTCTGGATCCTATATGTTGCTATGTTGTCTTTAAATTTTTTGACTGCTAAAGAAGGAGCTATATATAGCAGCTGAGAAATTTTATTATAAAAGCTACTAGATCAAACCAACATCTATCTATATCTATATCTATTGACTTCAAAATTGAAGTCAAAAGATATATTGCTTTGGGAGAGAGTTTATGCTTTTATTTACACAGGTAATAAGAGACTATGAATTCATTCAAAGTTGATATGGATCAGATTTGATCGAGGAAGATTCCCTGAAAAATTTTGGCTGCAAACATAAAGAAATAGACCCAGAAAAACTACAAAACACATTATGTACATTTTACCTGCTTAAACATAACCCCAAAAAACATCTTTGGCTGACTTATGTACAATACACAGTCTATACTTGTATTAATGCAAATATATATGTTAACTTCAAAATTTTATGTATTTTCAGGGCAAATGGATCAGATACCAATGAAAACAGATGACCCATGTGATCCAGCATCTCAAAATGCCTGTTACAGTCTCCTCAGAGTCTTGCACCCAAAAGAGTTCCAAGGCTGATAGCTGAGATGATCCAACCTCACTGAGTACTTCAGCCATGACTTAATCATTATCCCAATTTTCTCAAGGTTCCCCCAAAGATGCCAGGGCCCCTAGACCTCAGGAAGCAATCTAGAGAAAACAACATCCACATTCCCAAAATATTGGTCATTGATATTTAAGGGGGATTGGTCATAAGTTATTATGGGAAGTGGTTAAAAAAAAGCTGAACAAAGGAGCTTAGATTTAGGTATCTTGTTCTGAAAAGAAAAAAGGTGACTATAGAAATTATAGGATTAAAGGGTAGATTATTGATTCTACTTTAATCCAAAAAACAACTATTAATCTCAAAATATTTTACATTGTTATGTATTTTGGTATTGATACAAATTTAAAGCTATTTTTCCTATACTGTATGTATGTTTCTACTCTTGTTTGGGGTTTTGTGCTCATGCAAATCATTAAAATGTATAATTAAAAATACAAGTTAGTAGTTAGTTATCTATGGTAGTCAAACTTATAGTCACGTTAGGTATGTTTTCAAGGTCATACACAGATATATTTAGATAAATGGTCTTCAAACACTTCAAAGACCTACAGAATATGGCATTTAATATGTTTAATAATCTAAGTGTTTTCATGACAGTGATACATGGTTGCTCCTGTCTACTTCAAAGAAGATGATGGACATTGAAGAACCTCTGTATGGAGTTTGCTTTCTTTATGGCAAAAGCTAGCCATCTGGGCAAAATCTGCCCTTGCTTCAATTGCTGGGCCAAACTGGGCCAGCAGGATGAAAAAAAAAAAAACACTGATAGTTTTGCTATGACAAGGTAGGACAGTCCTTCAAAATTCCCTGCTTCTCAAAATATCTGTCAGATTGTTAGTCCTGTAGGCCAAAGTTAGATGCCCCAATGTTACAGAAGAACTGGGTGACTGTCAAGGCAGCCAGCTGTTTCTGCCATCTCTTAATTTTGGAAGTTGCTTGCTCTGTACTTTATGTTTACTCAAGTAATATTAATTTCTTCTCAGGTCTTTGAGGAAGTTGAAGACTAGATAATCACAGCTGAGGTTCTCTCTAATCATGATAGAAAGTAAATTAGTTATGAAACTCTAGACTCCAGGATAGGACAGCTGAGGGAGTATTTTCTCTATTTTGTCAAGTATTGTAACTGTAATTTTTACTTGATAAAAATTTTGTTATATATAATTTTACTATGTTAAAGTTAAAACCTTTCTTTTTAATTAGACAAAAAAGAGGGAAATGTGGAATATTCCTTTACACTGTGTGAATATATATCATTGTGATAGGTTTAATAAAGAAGCTGGCTGGCTAATAGCTGGACAGTGTAAGGTTAAGTGGGAGAATAAGACTAAGGATACTCAGTAGGCAGTGGTGCTGCACGTCTTTAATCCCAGCACTCGGGAGGCAGAGCCAGTCAGATCTCTGTGAGTTCAAGGCCAGCCTGGGCTACCAAGTGAGTTCCAGGAAAGGTGCAAAGCTACACAGGGAAATCCTGTCTCAAAAAACCAAAAGAAAAAAGACTAAGGATACTGGAAAGAAGAAGGTGGAGTCAGAGGAATGATGAGCAAATACAGAGAAGCAAGATGAGTGTGCCATATTGAGAGAATGTACTGCCATAAGCAGGGGTAGACAAGAAATATGGGTTAATTCAAAATGTAAGAGTTAGCTTGTAACAAACCTGAGCTGTAGACTGAGCATTTATAATTAATAATAAGTCTCTGAGTGGTTATTTGGGAAATGGTGGGCAGGAAAGAAAAGTCTACCTACAGTTCCCATTAGAATACATTCCACACATGAATTTCCTGAATTAAGAGTGGTTTTGTGATTGAAAAGAAATCAGTCTTTTGAGTGTCAGTCTAACTGCTGAACACATTTCTCAGATGGATGTTTGCTGCCCTCCTGTTGTTGGATATGTGTTATCAACCTAGGGATGTTAAACTCTGGAATCCAGAGGGTGCTGTAGTTACTGTGTAGGCCTTAGATGACCTGTCAAAGGTATCAAGCTTCAGATCTTGGGTTTTGAAAACCAGAAACAAAAAAACACTTTGATTTTCACAAAGCAGTACTGGGAGCCTTTGAAATGACTTTGCTCAGTCATCAGATTTACCTGTGGAGTGTGCAGACTTTGTGGTTAATATTTTGATCCCTGAGGAATGCCTGTGGAAAATGCCAAACCAGCACAAATCATAAAGCTTAAAAGTGCTGGCTGTTACCCCACCACCATTATTGTATGTCTTGTTGAAGTTTCCTTTATGGATCTCAAAGAGATTGAGATGAATCATAAAACCACCTCCATGGGTAAGGGAAAATAGGAGGAGAGATTACATTGCATTAGTCCTTTATGCCTGAACCCCAGCTCCTGTACTTCTGGATGACTTGAGTGAGATGAAAGACAGTGCCTGCTGTCTTGTTGAAAGCAGAGCTGTGGTTTCTGGTGCTTCAGTACAAGCCCCAGGCTGTACACATCACAGCTGAAACCTGGCCTTGTCTTAGTTCTCTGCTGACAGGGTGAAATTCACCTGTGCATTTTTAGGCTAGTAAAGGAGAAAAAAAAATGACTCTAGGCTTACTATGGCCACAGAGAAATTTGAGAGTTCAATGGAAAGTCTGAAGCCTTTTGTTGCATGATTTCTGCTCCTATTTGGCCCGTGTATGGAATTTGTTGACCCATTCTTTATTGTGCTCTTGGGAGGAGAATTTTGAACCAGAAATTCACAGACATGGATTTGATCATATGTTAAGGTGCAACTTTGATTAAATTACTAATTTACTATCCTGACTTACTTTAATTTCATCAGGAAACATTGACAGTCTTAGTATTTTATACTTCATGGGAGTATTGTGAAATTCAAAAAGCATAAGGAATGATTGCGGCTCCTGAGTTCAGTAAATTTGTAGTTCTATAGACAACATTTACATAAATAATTTGTTCCACTATGCCTTTGCTTAGTAAAATTCCAGTTTTTAACAGTCACACTTATAAAATGGAGGATTTGAGACTAGAAGGGTAGTTGCATATGGAATTTTCTTTGGGTGCATGGGATTTTAGCAACAGGATGCTGAGATTGCCGGTATTGTACTGTGTTTTCATTCCAGATTGTGTAGCATGTACTGAGATTGGCAGTGCCCAGAAAGACTCACAAGCAATCAAAGATCCCTTCGTTCTCAGCCAATGATGGAAAATGATGCAACAGACTCCCATGACTACTTTCTGTCCTTCCTTTACCTTTC
Organism: Onychomys torridus; assembly: GCF_903995425.1. Taxonomy (NCBI): domain Eukaryota; kingdom Metazoa; phylum Chordata; class Mammalia; order Rodentia; family Cricetidae; genus Onychomys; species Onychomys torridus. Next base: position 8,682,429 of record NC_050454.1, on the reverse strand, counting down.
ACTCCTGCCAGGAAGAATTGTACATTTAAAGCTATAAAAATAAAAATAAAATTCCAGTGCTTAATAAATATGTTATCATGAATTTCTGTTTTGAAAATTATTTTTTTCTATATTTATTTATCTTATGTGTGCATAGGGGGGTGAATGATACATGAGCACCAAGGTTTACATGTACACATGTGGCGGGGGGGGGGAGTCTGTGAGTCAGTTCTTTCTTCTTCCTTTCTTCCTTCCTTCCTCCCTCCCTCCCTTTCTTTCCTTCCTTCTTCCTTTCTTTCTTTTTCTTTCTTTCTACCTTGTGGGGTTCTGGGGATCAAGCTCAGGTTGTCAGGCTTGGTAGCAAGAGCCTTTACTCACTGAGCCATTTTGCTGGCCCCATGATTTTCTTTTTAAGCCCCATGGGAATGGGATATCTAGTACCTACTTAATTTGTGTTATGTTTATTCACTGAAAGAGGACGACAGTACACATCAACAGGGACATGAATGGATTCATGTGCATTGGCTTTTTATGTGTCTACTTGTCTCTTTGCTAAAATAGAAAAATAACCTGAAGGAAGTTAAAAGGACCTTCTTAGACCTGTACCTGTGGAACCCAATTTTTTATTTTGGTATTTAAGGTGTGTGGAGAGGGTCTCTTCTAGTTTTATTCTTCTCTGAAGTGAAGCATGCCATTTTTCTGTTCTCACCTACACTGTAAGTGCTTACAATCAAGTTCTCACTCAGAGTAGATGATTAAGAAAGAAGAAATCTACACCATATATGTAAGTGGTTTAATGTGACCTTTTATTTAAAATATGTGAGTGAATAAACATGAATCATCAGACACAAGTAAAAAAAAATCATAGCAAGCAATCAAAATAAAAGAGAACCAAATGAAAGGGAAAGATAAGGAGATACCCCTGAGTAAATCAATAAAACTAATGGAAAATTATAACTCTAAATCCATTTTGTTGACATTCTTACAGGAATCCAAGAAGGGTTATTTCCATCAAGATAACCAATGTGTCATTGCAGATGTAAGAAAATAGATTTAAAAATAAAGTACTTTAAAACTTAAATTATTGCCCATAGGCACAATAATGGCATGGCTATTCTTTGGGTAACCAGATGCTCTCTGATTCCATTTAAAGCTAACTCCACAGAAGGAAATTGATGTCTGGCACTGTAATTCTGGCCAAGAACCCATAGCTAAGTAGCTAAAAAGCCTGGGGGAGAGCCTACTCCTATTATTTTGTTATGCAGGCATAGTATCAAACTGCCTTCTAAATACATATTTCTATAAACAGAGGAGTTCCTCTTTCAGTCCTCACATGTGCAGTGGATGGTGGTTAATACAGAAACTCACAACTAGTCCAAGTGCAGAAAATAAGTCTCTGTGAGTGCTCAGCCATAAGCAGAACATCTACATCTTGTACCTTGCCCCCAAATCTCAGGTAACATCGAAGAAGAAGAAGAAGAAGAAGAAGAAGAAGAGGAGGAGGAGGAGGAGGAGGAGGAGGAGGAGGAGGAGGAGGAAGAGGAGAGGAGGAGGAGGAGGAGGAGGAGGAGGCATAAAGTAAAAGCCAGAGGTTAGAGAGGAATGTTTTGCAACAGTGTCTTCTGGACATAGTAGGGCTGATTCACTCTTGAGCTCACAAGCAGCTATTGATGTCTGCACAAGACCTGAACAAGGTCAACTTAACATTCTAGTATGGATGATGGAAGAAGACACGAGGCCTCTCCCATAATTGAGGGGTTCTTGACAGTTTATGGAGGCTGGGATTAGTGGAGTCAGTTTTTGGGAGGGATATGACTATTTGTAGGTTGCTCATACTCCAGTGGGTGGCCCCATACTTATTTATATATGGGCAGAATTAATTGATACCAGTGTTTATACAGAAAAGAAAGAGAAGAAAATAAAGATGGAAGTAGCGTGTGTATTAGTGTATTACAGAATTTGAGGAAAATTGGAGGTAGGGAATGGTGCTGAATATGGTAAAAATACATTGTATACATGTATTAATTTCTCAAAGAAAAATAAAAATACATTAAAATTGTAAAGTTCTGAATAAAAAGAGATTACACACTTAGAACTGTCCACTGAAACTGTAATTTAGTGTACTTTCAAAATACAGATTATTCAAGTATTCAAGGACTCAAAAGGTTCATCTAAAAATCTATGAGTGCTGTACACAAATGGTGTATATCTGTAATGTCAGGTACTTGGTGGAGGGCTGAATCAGGAGGATGAGTCAAATGACATAATGTGAACTCACTCATAGTAAATGAATGAACCAATCAATACCATGGTGTAATTTGACAGCTTGTAAACAAAAATCCAAGAAGTGCAAAAAAGACTTACCTTGGAAATTTTCTTCACAATTTGTTTCCTATGATAAACACATGCACCAAACATAAGCCCAAGCCTCAGAAGACGAGATTCTCAGAGTAGACTAAAGTTTATTATCACAGTGGCTCAGAACAGATAATTTATATTTTTTCTTTGATAATCTATAAAACTTTTGGAAAACTTAACTCCTTGACTTCTATGTGATAAAAAGCCAGTCCTTATTATAAGCAAATACATTCAAAACAAATTTCACCACTACTTCCCAATTACCTCTTAAACTTTGAAAAAAAAATTAGCTAAAATATGGCTGAATGAGAATAAATGTCTAGAGGTTATTCTGAGTGACAATTTATACAAAACAAAGGTGTGTGTGTGTGTGTGTGTGTGTGTGTGTGTGTAATGGCTCAAGGATAAAAGTTCTTGTCAGACAAGCTTGACAACTTGAGTTTTAGGCCCTAGAACCACAGAAAAGTGGAAAGAGCTGAAAGTTGTCCTCTGACTTCCACACATGTTCCAAGGCATGCACATAACCCAAAACTTATGTAATACTCATACAATAACAATGAAAAATAAAATTTAGAATTAAAATCATTTGAAATTATTATTATGAGCAGAAAATATTATCAAACTATTTCAGCTTGTCATATTATGCTTGTCAACAGAGTCCCAGTGGAGTGGGAAAAAATCACAGCTTAGCACATTACTTTTCTGAATCCACAAGCACTGCATAGTTACCTCTGAAATCATGTGTATTAATATTACTTTAACAATTATTTTCAGGAACAATACATGTTCTCTAGCCTCAGTGACAATGTGTAGACCACTACCTTTGATTTGGCCACCCACTAAAGAATAAAGTAATCCACTGTCTGGGAAAGCTCACTTCTGTTCTTCAGCACCCTAACATCCAGACCACGAATGATGATGTGCATCCTGGTCCTCATGTGACAATGATTTCTTTAGCTCCAGCTCTTCTGTAAGCAATCTTCTAGATGTTTTTATACAGTGTTAAAAGCAGGTAATGTATTTTGCCATCTTAGAATTTAAATTGTCACTGTAGAATATAGGAAATGCAAAGCATGTAATTCATGAGGAAATGATAAATACCACAGAAAAATTAAAAAGTTAAACCAGACAAACCATGCAAATGGACCCAAAACAAATTTCACCACTACTTTTCAATTACCTATTAAACTTTGAAAAGAATTATTAGCTAAAATATGGCTCAAAGAGAATAAATGTCTAGAGGTTATTTTGAGTGACAATTTACAGAAAACAAAGGTGTATGTGTTTGTGTTTGTGTGTGTGTGTGTGTGTGTGTGTGTGTGTGTGTGTGTGTAATAAAGGTAAACTGCTGGGCTCACTAATAGTGGGTGTGCTTGTGAAAAATGTTCCTGTTATTATTTTTGCACAGCACAAGAAAAATAAACACTATAAAACTAAGAGTGAAAAACTTGGCATGACAGTTAAAAAGACCATGTAGGAATTTTAAAGTTTTAGCTGTCCATTAGAATATTTATCATGCAGAGATAAATGTAAAGGACAGTTCTAAAACAATAAAAAGCTGTTAAAATTTTAATCATTGCCCTCATTGAGCTCAAACTGAACTTCAGGACCTAGTTTATTAGACTGCAAAATCTGTCCAACACACTGAGACTCTTTCATGATCCTTCTGATGGAGTATCCTCTAAGAATTCACCATCACTTCATACACTAGAGAAATTTTGGAATTCCCCTCTCTTCATCAACTGACTGAAAATTTGGCTATTCCTACAACTCTCTTTAGTTTTGATAACTAGGAAGGTCTAGTCACAAAACTCAGATAAAGCAATGTTATTGTTAAAGTTTTATTCTGGCTGAATGATATAAATTAGAATCGACTAAACAAACAGAAATGTAGGACAAGGACAGTGGAGTTTCCATCATAAGTGCCCGCTGAGCAGAGCATTCTGTTCATGTGTAGACTGATAAGATACAGGGCCATCATCAAGAGAAGCTCACTTTGTCCTCAGTGTCCAAAGCTTCTCTTTGGTTGATGACATAATTCCTGCATATCTGATCTTTACTCTGTTATCTAGAGGTCATGATTTGGTCATCAGTGTCCAATTATCTAGAGGTTATAACTCATTTTAGCCCAAAGACCATCTCATGAATTGCATTGAGAAATTGTCTAGTGACCAAAGACAGGAGGCAAGTAAAGATGACATTACATGGCAAGACATTCCAGGGACTTTAACATCACCATTGGAGTGTAGGACAAAGCTCAGACTTCTCTTTGAGGTAAAGTGTGGTTGGTAATTTTTTTTTTTCACTCTTTACTCTTTGATCATTTTTTTTGGGGGGGTATGGCACCCAGCTCACAAATAAATCGCACAGAGGCTTATTATTACTTATAAATGCCCAGCTTTAGCTTGGCTGGTTTCTAATCAGTTTTTCTTAACTCAAATTAGTCCTTTTGCTTCTGGGCTTTTATCTTTCTCTATTTATGGATACCTTTCTTTACTTCTTACTCTGTGACTGGCTGTGAAGCTGAGTGGCTGGCCCTTTGCATCCTCCTTTACTCCTTTTTATATCCCTTGATCTTCTCCTCCCAGATTTCTCCTCCTATTTATTTTCTCTGCCTGCCAGCCCCACCCCTATCCTTTCTCCTGCCTTGCTATTGGCCATTCAGCTCTTTATTAGACCACCAGGTGTTTTAGACAGGCACAGTAACGCAGCTTCACAGAGTAAAACAAATGCAATGTAAAAGAATGCAATACATCTTTGCATCATTAAACAAATGTTCCACAGCATAAATAATATTCCACAACAGTAAAGTTAATTATTCACTACATAATTATGCTTGAAAAATTATTTTTATCATAGTGTCAGACATACAAGAGTTCTACAAAAATACTTTCAAAATCAAAATTATTATACATGATTTTTAAATGTATACATTAACTCAAACAGAACAAACTATTAATATAAAGTGTTTGAACTTTAAAACCATACATAAAGCCAGGCAGAGGTAGCACATCCATTTAATCCCAGCACTTTGGAGGTAGAGCCAGGGGGATCTTTGTGTATTTGAGGCCAGCCTGGTCTACAGAGCCAGATCCAGGACAGGCACCAAAACAACACAGAGAAACACTGACTTGAAAGACCAAAAAAAAAAAAAAAAAAAAAAAAAAAAAAAAAAAAAAACCCAAACGCAAAAATACATAAAGTAATGTTATACATAGTCACATTAATCAAATTCTTATTTGCTTTAAAACATTTTAAACTTATTATTATTACTAGCAAGCACAAGGCCCTGGGTTTGATCCTCAGCTTAAAAAAAAAAAATGTTCCAATTTAAAAAAAAAAAAAACCAGTTAACAAAATTAAACAGACCCAGAGACTGTACAGTTCAATAAACTTCTATACTATTAAAGTAGTCATTTGAAACAAATGCTGTGGAGCTTCCTGTGGGTTTTATCCTTTCACTATTAAATAGATTTTTATGCACTCACCCATCAGCTCTATTTTTAAATTATATGTATTGTGAACTTGTTTTCATTTATTCACAAATAGTTTGTTTGCATGGATCACTTTCCTTCACAATGAATACAATTTTAATGTGAGGATCCCATCTAATTTATCACAAGTGCATAGCTCCAGGAACCCTGCATGCCCTCAGTGTTGTTTTATATGGAATAAATTCTGTATTTTACTTCCCTCCATTTTACATCTCTATGGACTGTTATTTTATTTTATAGTCTGTATTTACCTCAGGTTTGCCCCTCCCTCCTTCAGCCCCTTCCTCCCTCCATCCCATTCCTCCTCACTCTCCCCACCCCTTCCCTTAACTGTGTGGGTTAAGTTTTCTAATACCGTGTTGGATAAGGACTGATGGTAGACGGTCTCAATATTCAGTGACACTCACATTTGCTGGTTTCCATGTGAGTATATCATAATCGGGACGGAGGAGATTGTCTCATAATGCTTTGTCAGGGCACTTTTTTTCTTTTACCTCGAAGGTCATCTATATATATATATGGCTTCCATTTTTTGTGTGTTTTTAATGGGATTTTTGTGAGTCTGAACATGTGCGTCTCTGAGTCTATGGGCATTTCTTGCACTTTTTTCTCTTTGTTTTATTCTATTCTGACTTGTTTTTGTCTTATTTTATTTTATCAGTATTATTTAGATGCCCTAAAGAGAGACAGAAAAGGTGTGGATTTGGTTGGGAGAGAATGTGGGGAGGATCCCAGAGGAACTGGGGGAGGGGAACTATAATTGGAATATATTGTAGAAGAAAAAAAATCTATTTTCAGTGAAATAAACTGTGGGGTGGGGGTAAAAATAAAACAGACAGATAAAACCAAACCATCCCAAACCATACAAACTGGAAAATATCTTTAGTGTGAGGCTGGAGAACGGTGGCAGTGTGCATCCTTACTGCAATACTCAACCACACCAACATCTGCTAGTTTCAGTGTAAGCGCATGTAAGTTATATTGTAAATTACACGCAGAGTTTTCACATTTTCCTTTACACAGTGGTTCGTGCACTTATGATAATGAAACATCCTTCATGTAACATGTGTGTGTTATCTGTGGACGAATGTTAGTTTCCTATGGACATATGGTTGTTTCCTTTTCTACTTTCCAGTTGAAGTTGGTTTTCCAGCACTTTGAATATTACTACTACAGAAGTTAAATGGTTGTGCAGTTCCTCTTTGTTCTCGGGCTGCCTTCTCACTTGGTTGGTAAAGTTCTTTGATGCCTTTATCCCTTTTCTCAATCTTTGGTTTACAATTATTCTCTGTCTTGGCTGCTCCAGTTTTCCATGGACTGATCTCCAACTGGACTGGTTCTTGTTTTCAACAGTTCCCTTCTATTCTGTCATTCAAGGAAATTTTCATATTTGTAAGGTTTTATAATTTAAAATTCTGAAATTTGTTTTTCTCATATCTTTTGGCACTTGCCGCTGATTAGGTGAAATTTGTCTTTGCAGCTGTGTTTAATGTCTGTTCAGAAAATCCAATCTTCGTTCTTATCTCCTTGGCATCTCTTGATTATATTTTTCAACTGCAGTTGAAAATGTCATGGCTCTGTCTAGTTTAGTATGCTCTTTTGTACATGGATCTGGAGATTTTGAATATTAAGTTATGTGACTGGTTATTGCTGAAATCCCTTGGGAAATGTCGATTGTTTTCACAAGCACTTGACCATTTACCATTAAACAATATCCCCAGATGTATTCTCATTTGTCTGTGGTTCTAAAGTCTATTTAGCTCCCAATAGCTTCACTTTTCCTCAAAACATTTTTGTTCAGCTCTCCCCTACTTACAAGTCTGTGTGAGTTAGGTCAGTACTCAAAGGCCTTGATCAGATCCTCACATGTGCAAGCCAGGAATAAAGCCATAAAGAGATTTTTATGTGGTTGCTTTCCAATATACTCTTTCCCTTTGCTAAACGGCCTCCACATTTTCCATTTATGAGTGTTCAAGGGAAACAACAAAAACAAAAACAAACAAACAAACAGAAAACTAACCTAGGAAACCCGAGAGTGCTGTCTTTAGAAAGATCTGTTTGCCAAGATCAAGAACAGCTGATATTTGAAAACTTGATTCCAGGAGGCTCCTCGTCATAATATCTGGCTATGCCTAGCTATTTATGAGACAATATGACTCATGCTCCATGTCACTTTCTTTTTTAGACACCTTGGATATTCTAAAGTGCTACATAAAGCATGCCTATGTGATCAGTTTCCAACAAGAAACCAAGCCTCTAAAGACAATCTCTGATAGACAATGTTTCCGATGTGTTGCCAGAGTTTATTGCTGGAGGAAAAAGTCCATCCTGTGTGTCTCTACTGGGAAAGACTCTTGTAAACTACATCTGGGTTCCTCTGAGTTTGTCTCACATCTTCTTCCCAGTGTTAGTATTTGTTTTAAATTTGGTATACTAATTTACACCCAAGAGTGAATGCTGAGTTCTGTTCAACTTCCTAGTAATTATTGAACCTGGGAATGGATGTAGGTACCACTAATGTACCACGACTCACCTTCTGCTAGAAAACAGCCTTTTGTGATTTTCTGATTTGGGTGATACAGGAAGAGATGCAGAGAGAACAGGAGGAAGGAGAGAGAATGAGAGCAGAGTTCGGTCTGGGCTTTGAGCCTCATTTCCAACTCGTGGACATGGGTTAGTTGCTGTCTTTAGGAAGTTGTCAGCTGCTGTTACTCACCTGATTTCTGAAGTACTTCTGAGTTTTCCTTAATCTGCTGGTTCCTGTCTTGACCACAAGTAAATTCTTTGATTCTTCCTATGTTCTTATTATATTCTACTTTATGTTGTACATTTTAAGAGAAGAGTTCAATTAGACTGCACGTAATAGCCACCGCTGAATTGTGTTGCTGCTTAGTTTGGCGGTGATCTGAGACAATCTGCTGTGTAGATTTCATGGGATTTCCTACCCTCCTCTCCTCCTCTCCTTCTGCCCTACCCTCTCCCTGTCTCTCCAGTGTGCCATTGTTTCAAAAACGATTGAGAGTAACATGAGGACTTTGTGTTCAACCAAGATTAGAATGCAGCACAGGTCAAACTCCAGAGGTGCCTTGCTGCTTTGCATTTCATCTGCAAAGCAAAATCTGCCATGAGGTCTGTCTGTGTGCGGCTGCTGGAGTCTGTGGCCTTCTCTTTGCTTTCCCTTTCTGTTCTAGCTCTGGACCTTTACAGCTGTCTCTCTTCTCTGGTGACTTTCTGCCCACCCCCAGAAGGCCACTTCATGCACTAAAAAAGGTAGTGTGACTCACATTTTTTCTCCAGTCTGCCGTCCTGCTTCAGGCCTTGGAGGCTAGCTACATTGCAGACAAACACCCAAGGTGCCTCACAGAGGGTTCCTTCAGCCTCCCTGCTTTCCCTCCACCTCAGCAGGCTGCTTGCTCTTCTCAGGAGACCACCTTTTCAGAACCATCTGCCTTAGCTTTCAGTTCCTCCCTCAGAAGGCTGATGGCAGAGTCACAGGTGTGCACAGACTCACATCATGGCAGGAAATCCTCGGATTTTTTGTTTGTTTGTTTGTTTTGTGAGTTTTTCAAGACAAGGTTTCTCTGTGTAGCTTTGCACCTTTCCTGGAACTCACTTTGGAGACCAGGCTGGCCTCGAACTCACAGAGATCTGCCTGACTCTGCCTCCCGAGTGCTGGAATTAAAGGTGTGCACCACCACCGCCTGGCGAAACGATATTGTAGCTGGTGTGTTTGGGTTTTGTAGCTACCTACAGAACTGAGGACCAAAGGCAGGGCCTTGCGCTTGCTAGGCCAGCGTTCTACCACTGAGCTAATTCCCGAACCCCTCGGATTTCTAATCCATGGTGCCACAGTAAGCTTGATCTAATGGGTGTACACAAATAGGATCCATTCTTTTGCTGCCATTTAGTGCCTTTGTAATATCTTTCAGGCAGACTTCAGGTTTTTTGTTGTTGTTGTTGTTGTATTTTTTTCCCCCTTCAAATCTTCCAGGAGTGAACACAGCCATGGATCCTGCCTCGCAAATAAAGCTATTATCTTTTGGAATTCAGTTCCTTTAAGTTTTATGACCTCTTCTGTTCTCATGTGGATTTGAAACAACAGTGTGATGTACTGCTCCACTGACTTCTCTACAGGGTGTCTGACTCGGGAGGGAGCGGCAAGTGTCTCTTCCCACCGAGCACTTGGTAGCCATAGGGAAAATCCTCCATTTGGTCAAGGCCTTTGACTACCATATAATTGGAAATTTGCAGGGTACAGTATTTCATGTTTTTATTCTTATTGTATAAGATTAATCTATTTGTTTCATGTAGCATTATTACATTCTTTTATTAGTTTGAAGTATTTTAATGAAAGATGCATCCGTTTTTTCATACTTGTTTGGGTAAACTACAAATATAGTTTCCAGTTAAGGGTGTTTTTGTGTTTCTTTTTTAATATATATTATATATAAAGTTAAACTTTTGTCACCTAATAAGCTTTTGTCAACATGACTAGCTCTCTAACATGTCTCCACAATTGTACAAGTCTCCCCCAAAATGCAAGAGCCTTCAACTTTTTGTCCATACTAAGCAATGCTTGGTAATCATTGTGTATTTTGTAACTGTAGTTAACAGTGTTAGCATCTCATGATAATTTCAATGTGCATTTCTCTAGTGATTAATAATGTTAAATATGTCTGTATATATTTACTTATTACTTGACTATTTTCAAGGTTATTTTTAGGACTTTTGTGCACTTTATGAATCAGGCTGTTTATTGTACACATGGTAATTTTAAAGTGGTCCTTTACATATAGTTAAAATTAGCAAGCTACAGGTCTTTATTGTACAAAGAGGAATTTCCAATTTCTGACTCAAATTTTACTCTTTGCCTGATGAGTTCTTAATGAAATCACATATATTTAAATGCTTGGCAACTACCATTCTTGGTAGATAAGAAACATATGTACAGTGTGTGTGTGTGTGTGCTTGTGTGTGTGTATGTGTGTATGTGTGTATGTGTGTGTGTATGTGTGTATGTGTGTGTGTATGTGTGTATGTGTGTGTGTATGTGTGTGTGTGCTTGTGTGTGTGTGTGTGCGTGTGTGTGTATGTGTGTATGTGTGTGTGTGCGTGTGTGTATGTGTGTGTGTCTGTGTGTGTATGTGTGTGTGTATGTGTGTGTGTATGTGTGTATGTGTGTATGTGTGTGTGTATGTGTGTATGTGTGTGTGTGCTTGTGTGTGTGTATGTGTGTGTGTATGTGTGTATGTGTGTGTGTGTGTGCGTGTGTGCGTGTGTGTGTGTGTGTGTGTGTGTGTGTGTGTGTGTGAACTGCCCTTACTATCTTGTCCACCTTTTACTCTTTAGAGAACTTAGGCAAATGCTTGCATGTTTGAAAAGCTTTTGAAATTGTACTCTAGATCTTTTAATGACTTAATTTGAAGTCTTTACTACCATATTAATGGCTTTCATGGGTACATTTTGAAAACCTGATATTCTTAAAAGGAAATAAGTTCCCCAACATCACACATTATGGCCATTGAAGCCGACTTCATCTGGAAATTCTTTGATTGTGCTGATACTTATGTGCCCTTTAGTAGCTACTGTGTGAATGGTAAATTAGGAACTTCTGAGATGGGCTCAATTTTTTCCCTCAGATTATTCCACCGTTATCTCCTTTAATATTCTTGCTCCTCATGTTTCTGGGTAATTCTAATGTTTCCTTAAATGATCTACTAGTTCTGAAAGCACCCACAGTCTGTGGCCCTTATCCTCCCCCAACAGAGCTTTAAAATGGGCTTCTTACAGGAAATGCTTTTATAACAACTAGTCCAATTGTCATCAGAGAGGCTTCATCCAGCAACCAATAGAAACAGATGCAGACCCACAGCCAAACATTAGGTGGAGTTTGGGGGAATCCTTTAGCAGAGGGATAGAAAGGACTGTAGGAGTCAGAGAGCCCAAGGACACCACAAGAAAACCCACAGAATCAACTAACCTGGGCTCATAGGGCTCAAGAGACTGAACTGACAACCACAGAGCCTGCCTGGGACTAACTTAGGCTTTCTACATATATGTTATAGCTGTATAGTTTAGTCCTCTCGTGGGACTTCTAACAGTGGGAACAGGGACTATCTCTGACCCTTTCCTGGATTTTGGGATGTGCTTAGTCTCAATATGCCATATTTTGTTGATATTCAAGGGAGACCTGCCCTTTCCTAAATAGAAAAGGAGGAGAAGTAGATTGGGGGTGGGAACAGAAGATATTGGACTGGGAGGAGAGGAAGGAGGGGAAACCTCCTCTCCTCCCAATCTTATTTTAAAACAAAAAAGAATGGCCACTCATGACTCCCCAAGAACACTATTGTTTTTCTCTGTAAGGTTTGATTCTTTAAGTCATTCAGTTGGCAAATGGCAAGAGACAAAAGAAAGGGTGATTATCATGATGAGCTCGGTCTGTGCCAAAGGCAGAATCTCCTGATTGGCATGTTAGGAAAACACGTGCTATTAGAAATACTGTGCTTCAATAATGTGGCAGATACTGCTTTAGGTGATGCTACAAGATCTTTCATGTTTCATGTTAACAGATATGTTGTATACACACACACACACACACACACACACACACACACACATCTGTTGGGGACACAGAGGTCCCCTGTACTTACAGAGAACTTCTAAGAGAACCAACAATGTTAATCACACCATGCAGAGGTGTCTCCTCAAAGGAGGAGATAAAAATCAAATATCTGCATTCCATCCAGAAGGCTGGGAGTGGATTTTGTTAGCAACCTGGTGACCTTTTTGCTATCTATCTGTGGAGGCAGGCCACATCCACTTTTGCTATAGAGGCAGACCTCACCCAAATCCACAAAAATTATTATCCTAAACTCTTCCCTCCCTAGACTGTTACCCATCCTTAGTGGAAATGTCACAGGTCATGGCCTTTCAGCTACAGAATCCACCCTCATGGTCACATGTACTATGTATAAGAGTCTCTATGTAGTCACAGTTTAAGCTTTATTGTGCACCTGGAACTGGATTGATTGGACTGATTGTTGTCTGGAAACCTTTCCTAAATTGTACTGTGCTTTAAATATACTGACAATGAACCACCTGGGATTAGACTCCCCAAAGTCAGATCCAGGTTGACAAAGTCAATCTGCACTGCGTTTTTATTCTTATCTCTTCCTGTAGTTTGCTTCCCTGTATGACACCTCCATATATATATGAAATTCCAAAATGGTACTATTTTGGTTGAATTTTGGAATCAGCAAGACCTCACTAGCTACAATTACTATATGCACTTCAACTGTTGTTTTTATATTTTTGGTTAATACCATTGGAAGCTGATAAGCTCAAAAGCTTCCACAGTGCTGAATGTGAACCAATGCCTTGGAAATATTCAAGATGGTCATGTGTACAAATTTCATTTAGAAAAAAAGGAAAGAAAGAAAAAAAAGAACTTACCTTGGAATTCCAAGTTCCTTGGAAGTCACAGGTGCCATCAGGCTATAATGAGCTACATATAAACGGCAGCTGAACTTTCATTTCCATCACTGGTTCTTGAAATACTGGTGTGGTCTTTCTCAGCATCTTCCAGAACCAAAGCCCAATCTTGTTGCTCTGGCCAGCAGAGCTGCCAGCAGGAAAGATTTATCTTGCAGTCTCATTTCTTCAGCGATTACTCTAATGGTGGTCCTGTTTTTGCTTCCTTGACTGATTGCGAGGAGGGTCACCGAGATTCTCATTTCTTGATTGGTTGATTTGTCAGTATTTCTGGCAGGTTCCTCTGTCTGCTTGTCTTATTTCTTTCAAATCTCCTGAAGGTGTCTATTTCATTTAGACAGGGCCTTCCAGGTGCTTTAGTCTGACTTCCAGGTCTCTAAAAAACTTTTATTAAAACTTCTTTTCAAATTTCTTTTTGCGTCATTATTTATAAAAATTCCTAGTTAGATTGCCTCACTCAATTCTCTTGCTATCCCTTGTATACAAAGTCTTTTATGATAAAGGGTTTTTAACCTTCAGATCTTGAAAACAACTCCCAAAAATGTTGTACTAGTAACCTATTTTCATAAAGGGTTCTAAAATTTATCTCTTTACCCCCAATCCCTTTCACCCATATATAAAACCGATTGACTATGATAAGTAATTAGGCATTATTTACTCATTGACAATTGACATTAGTACATTTCTGTCAGTAGATGCCCTAGTAACTGATGTCAGAATGCACTAACAGTAGACTGGTGTCTTATTGTCTTTATGGTGCAAGAAACCAATTGTCCACACATTTCTAAGTTGTCTTCTTCAACATAAAATCTTGTTTCTGGCCCAATGTGTGATTCTCAGACCTGACAAGAAAAGCTACTAACCATATATGGGGATATTATGCTGCTTAAGCTCAGGTGCTCCAGCTTAGCTCAACTCACTGGGAGATACAGTCGTGACTGTCTTATCCTCAGGCATGGAATGGAGCTGCTGACAGAGACTTAGAGAGAGTCCTTAATAGTCATGGTTACATGTGAGAAATCCTTTCCAGTGAGAAATGATTGGAGAATCCAATGCAAATTTCTAGTGGTGGATATTTATGTGGGCCCAGAATGAATCAATGGACAGTAAGAACTTAGGTTTGGGGAGCTAAAATCTGAGAAAGTGACAGGTTTTTACCTTCACAACCTTCATCTGACTTGTGGCAGAGCACAAAAAGGGAGTAATGGGACTAATAAGAGAACTGGCACAGGCCTGGCCTACACATGCTGCCTTAACTATTCTAGAAGGTATTTGAAGAAAAATCCTTCTGAATACAAGCAGGTAGGAGTATTGTTTTCTAGTACTGAACATGAAACATAATTCATCATTTGAATGAATGCATTCTTTATAGTTTTCACATGGAAATCAAAGGATCTAAGGCACTGAGAATCTAACAGGCTGCTTTTGAAAAATTTGTTCTCATGGTAGATTCTTAGAGGGCACAGGTTGATATAAAAATGGTTAATTAAGGTAAGATACTGAAACTTTAAAAAGAATTAAAACCATTATCTTATGGCAATTATGGTTAACCATTATTTGTGAAGCAAAGGAATGGGTTTTGCTTAGTGGAGTGGAGATCACAAATGTACAGCTCTTTCAGAAAGTACAGGGAAGAGGAGTCAGGACAGACATGAAGGGTGTATGTGGGAAAAGACTTAGGATGTTGATTTACTGGTCAATATTGAGCTTCACTAACATTCACAAGCCAGTGAGTCCTAGCAATGTTGTTTGCCAACTTGACTACACACAGAGGCACTCAACGATGAGACAGCTGGATATAGATGGTGTTTAAATGATACATCTAAATGTAAATTTGAAAACTACTATAAAAAGTTTAAGAAGGGGTCCAAGTTTGTTAGATTCTGTATTTGAGGACAACAGCAGATAAAGGAGAAGTGTCTATACTCAATCTCTATTTGTTTTCCTGTGTCCTATAAGATTAATTTCTAGTCTGGACCAAAGAGAGCAGATGATCTGAAAGACAAATTGTGCCTGTACTGACACTACTATCTGGCTATCCTAATAAATCTGGATTTCTCGCTTTACAAGATTATCAAATAATTTCTTAGGGAATTACAAAACAATCAGGTAGATGCTTGGAAACAAGGTTTATGTGGAATAATTCTTATTTAAGTATGTTAAAGATGAGGTAGCTCTTAAAACCTATGGAGTATTCAGGCAGAAGAGAACCCTAAATATCAGGTCTTACCTCATCTGAGAGATGGAACCAAAGGAAGGGAAATTAATTTGGCACAAGTGAGTCCTAAATTGAAGCATGAAGTTCTATTTCTTGGCCACACTCCAGTGTCAGGGAATACTCTTAAGAACTGCAATTGGAAGCTGAAATTCTAAATCTTAGAATTAAAGCTATCCTATGAATTTGAAGGGGCTCATCAATTCTCATCTCAATGATGCTTTTCTTTTTATTTCAGCTTCAATAACTTATCACACCCTGAGCCAAATAGTAAGTCTGATACATCATCCTACTGACTACAGGGACCAGAGTCTGAAAAATCACATTTCCTCCTTGAACTCTACAATACAAAATGGGAAGCAGTATGCAACTATTCTGGATTTTTCAACTTAAGTCTGATCAGAGAGCAAAAAAAGAAAGAAAACAGTTTTCTAGAGAAGAACTATTAAAACAATATCCATGACTGGGAAAAAAAAAGGTTGAAGGTGAACAAAGAATTTTCCTTTTCTCAACAAACAGTGCATTGTATTGGTGCTTTAATAAGTTGCAGTGCAGCATCTATAATTCCCCAAGAATGTTTTATGAAAAATAACTTGCTCAATATAAATGCCTGCTAATAGGCCATAGCTCATAAAGCTATAACTTATCTGGGTAAATCAACAAAGGGAGTATAAAATTATATAGCAAAACCTCCTGGTTGGATGAACTATCAAAGAATATTGCTTAAGACTTTGAAAATGGAAAATTGATTTACATTATGAAGTATCAAGAGTTAAGTTTGTACTTGAATGTTTTCTGCATACCTGGTGGCATATTACTATTTTGGGTAAAAACATAGAATAAAGCTGAATATATTATAAGATTCTATCTTACTTGCATAAATATTCAAATTATTGTTGAGGCCTTCCTGACTTCTGATTTGACAATTTTAGTAAAAATATCCCATGGTTTACTTTTTTTTTTTTCTGAAAGTATATAGACAACATCTTTTTATGTACAATGCATGGCTCTGTGGCCATTAGGAATTTGAACATGGCAACTCTCCTGATGGGTTCACTGTGCATAGGAAAAAGGCATACTGACTCGGACATGATGTTGAGACAATATGTGATCTTTAAACTCTAGGCATAAACTCTTTTCTATTCCCATAAAGGCAAAGGACAAAGCATGGTATAGAGATGGCACTGAGGCAGGAAGTGCGCAGCATAGTCTTGGAAGGAATTTTGAAATAAGATGTAAAAACTAAGCCTGGAAACAGAAAAAAGAAAAGTCCTAAGGCTGCAGACGAGGTTAGCATGGGACGGTAGAATAAGGTAGGCATTTGTGCCTGTGTCTTTTCACGTCCTTGTCTATAAAGTAAAGGATGCCTGCTGATTCTGGAATGCCAGCCATATCTCCCAGACAGGTCTTACACTTTCTTCACTGTTTCTCCTGTCACATCTGTGTAAACAACTTAAAGGAAGGAGAGTAGGTGGGCTCACAGTTTCCAGTGTTTTATTCTATTATAACTGTCCTGGCAGGAATCAAAGTATTTGAAGGGACACTTCATTCCCTCCTTAGATGATCAGACTACTGATGAAGCAAGGAGCCCCCGGGAAGAGGGATTCCCAGAGGAGTCTCTTCCTGGATGACAGAAACATCTGAGATCTGACAGTCAGAGGGAAGTGTGGCTTTCACACACTGCTCACAATGCCAGTAAGACCTTCTTGCAAGCATACTGGAGCCGAGAAAGGGATGGTCTGACTTCAGTGTAACAAGGATTGGGTGGCTATGCATATATACCTCCAGATTTTTCTTTAAACCTGAATCTTATGTTAAGACCCCCAAAGTGGACTTGAGAGGTCACTGGATGTCTTTTTGTTTTTCTCTTCCCAGTATGACAGCACTGACTAGACACCCTTTTGTTTTTCACTGTCACTCATCTGTGTGATGGGCTTATTGAAGATAGGTAGCCAATTCTAGCCTGTTAGGACCGCCAGTGCTGAGGCTCTTACACAAACAACTCTAGTAATACCATGGTCATTTGATTGTGTGTTTTTGCTCTGTAGTGAGGAAGATGTGGTGAAGGAAAAGATTCTCAGTATATCACAGGTAGGAGTAGGTGGGCGGGGAAAGGAGAGAAGAGTGGCAATGGATTGGGAAGAGATGGGAATGGGGGAAGAGGAAAGGAGAGGGGAGAGAGCAGAACTAGAACAAGATATATCCTTCAAAGAAAATCCCAAAGTCCTACCTTCCACAGCCTAGCCTCTCCCAATAGTCTATTTTGATTTTCAATTCAACAATGGATTAATCAATCAATGAAAGAAAAACCCTCATGATCCAAACAGTTACCCCAAACTCCACTTCCGAATATTGCCTTGATCATAGATCAAGCTGTTAATACTTGAGCTTTGTGGAGATGAGGTGTACTGAGTGTGCCCCACAGGCAAGCTATAAAAGCCTGCAACTAGATATTGGAGCACAGAGCAATCCTGTCCTTTATCTTGTAGCTGATCAGTCACAGAGATTCACTTATATCACAGGCCTGCACTATGATGGCTCTCTCTTTCCCTCAGGCCATAGTAAACTCAACCTGTCATAATTCCTAATTCTGTAAAATGAATTCCCATCTATTATATGGCCAGGTAGAGAGGAAGTTCTTCATTTTACCTTATATTATTCTGTTCACAAGCTAAATTTCACCGAAAATTCATTCAAGTCCCCTCCCCCTGTGCCCTTTCCTACACAGCTACTTAATCATGCTTCCTGGATCATGTCAGGAAATTTTGTGCAACAATTTCTGACATCAGAGAGGGTGAATACATCTTGTGGTGCATCCAACACTCTCAGAACATTCTGTGTCAGATCTCTATAATGTATAAAACTTAGCCCCATAGAAGAGTTTAATTGCAAAATTGGTTTTCCTAAATTATGGAATATAACAAAATTATTGACCCCTGGTGAGACCACAAAGAACAAAGTTCCACATGTCTCTTTCTGGGATCTTATTTAGATTAACTTGGCTCTATATTGGCTAAATAGATGATTGCATAAAGGAATCTTGGAGCTGATTCCTTTTTGACTTCATATTAAGTCTTAGAGACATTTTCTCCTCTAAAATACTCATTAAACTTCAACTTGGCATGTTAAAGCCTTCTGAGAAGACATTATCTAAAACATAGTAAGAGCACAGATACTCTTGTATTTCTGTCCAGGCAGTATATACAGTGCTACCTATATGAGAACATTACATGTTAATAGGGGCCAGGCAGTGGTGGCACACACCTTTAATCCCAGCACTCAGGAGGCAGAGTCAGGCAGATCTCTGTGAGTTCGAGGCCAGCCTGAACTACAGAGTGAGTTCCAGGAAAGGTGTAAATCTACACAGAGAAACCCTGTCTCGAAAAACAAAACAAACAAACAAAAAAAAAAAAAAAAAAGAAAGAAAGAAAAAAGAAAAATAAAAAAACCATGTCAATAGGGGGTGCTATCCATGGCCATTAGTGTACTAGTCACATCTCTTACAAATAAAACCAAAATTGCAGGAATCCTTCAGACTGAGCTTTTGTATCAGACCTCAGTAGACCATACTACAAGTTAGAATAGAGTCTTCTTTACTATAATTTTGTATCAGAGAGAGAAAACTAAGCTATTTGTTTGAATTGTGTGGTGAACTGCATGATACATGGTCTCTAGAAGCTTAGGTGTTTGTGCCCTTGGTCTCCAGTTGGTGGTGATATTTGGGAATGTGTTGTTTTAAATGAGAATGTTTTACATAGGTTCATGTATTTGTATGCTTAGTCTTTAGTTGATTGAAACTGCTTGAAAGAATCAGGAGGTGTGGCCTTGGAGGAGGAGTTGTGGCCTTGCTGGAGGAAGTGTGTCTCTGGGGGTCAGATTTGAGGTTTCAAAAGCCCATGCCAGGGCCAGTGTCTGTCTGTCTGTCTCTGTCTCTATGTCTATTTCTCTCTTCCTGCTGCCTGCAAATTAGCTATGTTAGGCTTTTAGCTACTTCTCCAGCAGCAAGCATGTCTGTTTCCAGATATGATGATAAGGAGCTAATGCTCTGAAACTGTAAGCAAGTGATAAATCAGTCTGCCTCCATTTTAGACTTGAAAGATACCATATAATAAAAACAAACTAGATTCATTCCTTTTTATGATTAACTCTATTTCTTAAGGAATGGGCTATGCTCCACCTATAACCTTAACTACAAATGGTTCTGCACCGCCTGTTCCAGGACACGACAACCATGCCTTTGTTTGAAAAGGTTATTATGACCAGCTTGTTATGACTATCTTGTCATGATCACCTTGCAACTATGTCTTTGTTTCAGGAGGTTGTTATGACCAACTTGTTATGCTTATGTTCTGCTTCTATAACTCTGCCTATCTGCCTGCCAAATCCCCCATTTAGAAAACCCCTACTCCTAAACTATAAACACCCTTCTCTTACCCATGTCCAATGCTGGTCTCTTTAGCCCCGCTTTAGGGAGAGACAACCCATGTACATGAATGAAAAGAAGTTTGCTTTAAATAATTTGGCCATAATGATTGGGTCACTTGTCTTTCTCACACCATTGGGATTAACACATGATAAAAGAATTGTCTTGATCATGGCGTTTCTTTGCAGCAATAGAACAACTAAGACAGGGAGGTTATGGGGACATGCAGCCTCGCTGAGGAAAGTACATTGCTGGGGTCAGGAGTGGAGCTTGTGTAGTCCCGCCTCAGTTTCTGTAGATGTAACTGGCTTGTTAAATAAGAAACACAGAACCAATTGCAGAGTTAAAAACCACGAGGTCAGAGCAAGAGCAGAAAACCTTACCCTTCACTGTTTCTGCTGTCCTTCCTCTCCGAAAAAGACCTACTTCTGTGTGCCCTGTCTATTTATAGACTTTCTGTTCTGCCTCCTCATTGGTTGTAAACCCAGCCACATGACCTCCTCATCACTGCCTGTTTGTACAGACCTCCAGGTCTTCTATGGTTGGTATTGAGATTAAGGGCATGTATCTCCATGCTGGCTGTGTCCTTGAACACACAGAGATCCGCCTGGCTCTGCATCCCAAGTGCTGGGATTAAAGGCGTGCACCACTACCGCCCAGCTTCTTCTCTGGTTTGCTCGGACCTCAAGGCAACTTTATTAACATACAAATAAAATCACATTTCAATACAAATAAAATATCACTATAAGTTTCTGTTCATTTTTTTCTCTCTTCTTTCTACTGGGGTTGAGTATGTGAGCTCTCAGCTTTCTGCTTGGCCTCCATGCCTGCCACTTGGTGCCATGCTTCCTTGCCAAGGCAGACTCTTATCCCTCTGGAAGTGTAAGCCCCAAACAAATTCTTCTATAAATTGTTTTTGGTCATGGTGGTTTATCACAGCAACAGAAACGTAACTAATATAATCTGAGAAATTAGGATTAAAGTACATTTCTCCAAAGGCCATTTTAAATGGTATGATAGAGTTCCCTTTGTCTTATCCTCATTCAAACTAGGTATTAAAAAGGAACATGATGTTTACCAATCTATTTTTCTTTTTATACCATCTCCTCAGTGTTAAAATCAACATGATTGTGTTCTAAACAAACTAATGTCTTCTGTTTGGCTCTTGGGAACATTTACTCTACTTGACAGAATCGAGTGTTGCTTGCTAACACCAGCTGAGAACTTTATATTGTTGTAATTTTTTTTCCTTTGACACTTCTTAGAATGGATGCTGCCTCAGCCCATCTAGGCAGGGATCCGATAGCTACCTCCTACTTTCTGTTGCATCGTTTCTATAAATTTTAACAGCACTAGAGGGCAAACGGAAGAGAAGCTGAGAAACTTTCTTTTCCTAGTGCAGGCCACAACTGTAAATAAACCCATTTCCTTTACCAATTCCTGTCTCCGGGATATTTCTGGAAAGCATCTGGCAGCTGATCTCAGTTTCTGGAACTGATATAGTTGAAGCTTTAGGAGAAAGATGGTTGAGCTCCCAGGCACATGTGTCCACAGCCACCTTCTTTAGATGTTGTTCCTTGTTTCATCTGAGTTCTTTTCTGCTGCCAGTGCCATTTTTATGAAAGATAACCAGGAATAAATGTTCTCTGCCGATGCAAGTCCTTAGCTTTCCCTGTTGCTCATTGCTTTAATAAGATACTACTGTACTCAATACTTTAGGAAAATGAGTGAAGGGCTCTCTAACAGGCCCAAGTATTGCAAACATGGCGCCAACAGGTCTTGCCATCTCCCTTTGCCTCTCCCTTGCTAAAACACCAGATTGCATTCCTAAAGCTCGCCACCAAGGCCCGTTGCCTTATTTTGCCACTTCATTATTCCTAAGTCATTCCTGAGGCTGACCATCAAGGTCTAACTACCAAAACATCAAAGTCTAGCAATCAAAATTTATTATTTGGCTATACTGGCTAACATGTCCAATCAGGACTTTCCAACTCATCCTAGTACAGACTACCCCTTTTCTTCTTAAAAATTACTTCTGAAGAGGCACCTGCTCCTGTCTGCCTGATCCAGAGGCAGCTCCCACCCTCACCCCTGCTTGTCCCTCCAAGGTAATAAATCTCAGTTGTGCTGAGAATTTGGTGTCTGGGTGTGTTCTAAGCTGACACTGAGGCCCCTTCAATGAATATGTTAAGAAAGAAAGTTGGAGTGTTCCTAAGGATCACACTGTGCATCACCTAGTAGATAAGGAAGAATTCCTTACCTATAAGCCTGTGTTCCCCTGAATATTTGGTGCTTTCCTGTCTTTTGGATTCTAATTTTTCATGGACCTCTGGGACCTCTACAGACAATCCATGCTAATTAGGCTTCTCCCCAGGGCTCCTAAATAGTTTATGCTAAAGAAATGGTTCTGGATGAGGCTGGCCACAGCAGAATGCCCAGGCAATTTTCAGATTGGGGCTTTAAGCTGTGAGACCAGTTGACGGAGAGGCAGAAAAATGAAGGCAGATTCCACAGTGAAAGCAGGCTTCCTGGAATGGCAGTTTCTTCCTCCCAAAAGATACTGTGAGGAGAAATGGAGGGGCCAAGAAGGCAGATATAGGCATGGAACCAATAGGCAAGAAAGGAAGGCTCAGGAGAACTGTAACACATCCAATACAGAATCTATTTAGCAGACTCTCAGCTTTAGGACCCCTCCCATCCTGAAGGGATGCTGGTAAAGCTGCTACTTTCACTTTATTCACAGTTTGGCTATCTCCTAGATAACCACCAAGGCCCATTACAGTCTCTCTCATTTGATATCCCCGTGTGGGTGAGGAACTAGAGACAGGGTTCACCTGTATGACCCTTGATTGGTCAGCCATATGCAACAAATCTCATAGATGGTTGGACACTGAGGTAGAACGAGTATCTCAGGTTGTCAGTCTATGTGTCTTCTTCCATCTGGGGATAATGTCTCTTAACTGCTGAGAATTTCCCAGACCTTTGACTCATATTGATTTGTATCCTCTTTGATGCAACAAAACTGAGACCACCCAAATAGTGCTTTTCTGATTTCCAACAGTCAGTATATTACCAAACCTTGTAAATCCTAGAGACTCCTGATTTGTAGCCAGCTGGTCAGTGAGAATGGCCAGAGGCTCCTGAACTTATGCCTGGTGTCTGGGGTCAGGACAGTGTTATGGCAGACTGAGCCATTAGCCTATGACATTTGACTTCATTGAGTGTTTAATGTCAGAGCTCACTGTACCTGTCTTGTTCTTCACAGGATGAGTTATAACTCATTTCAAAGCTTAGTGATTTCCCAGTGTCATCATGTGTAAACAAAAACCTGGGGTATACTGGTTCTTATTTACTTATCTCAGAGTTCTTCCTAAGATGTCATACTGTGTGTAGATACAGACTTCTATGCATTCCTGGGTAAGGAATATAATAGAAGGTTATAGCAGCCAAAGGGATGTGGTAACCTTAAGAGCGAACCCATAGCTGGTAGCTGGCAGCTATGGGAGGTTTATTGGGTGTTGGACCCTTTGCTGAGCATTTTAGAACCGTGATCTCCATGACAACACTTAAGTATTTTCATTTAGCACACAAAGAAGTCTGGTCTCTAGGGATCTAAGGAATTTACTCCTGGAAGTGAAACTAAAAAGCCATAGGTCTAGGATGAACGAGAGACGACAGGGCTCCTAAAGGAAAGAGACTCCAGTAAGAGAGAGGGAGGGAGAGGGAGAAGTTGAAGAAGGAGAGAGGGAGTAAGGGGAAGAGAAGAAAGAAGAAAGCAAGCAGGCAGTTCTTAGGAACACATGTAACCCAAGCACTTAGGAGGCAGAGGCACGAGGGTTGGAAGTGTTCCTACAGTGGCCAAATTTGAATTGTGAGATAGTGTACAGTGTATGTACTACTTTTTTCCATGGATAAATATCAAATTTTGAAGAAAAGGTTATTTAGGGAGCCGAGGCTGTAGTTCCGATGGCAGAGTGCTTGCCTAGCATCCATGGAGCCCGTTGTTTAATTCCTAATACTGATAAGAGTGTATTTGGGTATCTCTGAGAATAATCGAGACTAATCGGACCTTTCTTGGGGAGCTAGGGTCTCCTAAAACTCAATGATCACCTAAACTGCTTTGAGCTATTGGCTTTTGGATTCTTGTAAATTAAAAAAAAAAAAAATGAAATTCATGGTCTACAAAGGGTGAGTTTCAGAGAGCTGTTTACTATAGATCCATAGGTGGGAGCATAAATGGGGAGGAGAGGGGAGGAGAAGAAGAGATGAAAAGGAGGAGCAAAGGGTTGGGGTTGAGTTTTCTCAGAGCAGGAGGAATCCCAGGGGATTAAGGACTGGAGGCTTTTTAAAGGATTTATATAAAAAACTGGGGTGAGGTATGGGAGGAGGCACAAGACATAACTCTCCACCTGATTGGTTTAACCAGGTGTCCAGATGCCAGCTCTTCCTTCACTCTGGACAGACAACCTTCAGGAGATAACAAAGAAAGCAGGAACCAAAGTCTCTTGATATTTGTGGCTTCCTGCAAGAATATTCCCAGAACAGGAGCTTTTGGATCCCTTTCCTACCTGGCCAGTTCCTCTCTCCCGTACCCTGGATGCCCAGTACTGGGAAGTAGGCGCAGGAGGATCAGAAGTTCACGCTCTTCCTGGGCTACACAATGAGTTCAAGGAGCGCCTGTGATACATGAGAACATGTCTCTAAGAATGACCTAAGAGAGGGGCTTATTTATACCATGTACTCTCTCTTCCCATATAGTTCCACCTTTTTTTAAACACTTGTATTTAATACAGATTTATAATATAATTACCATGTGACTGATTTTTTTTTGTCATTTGTTTGACATGAATCCCTTGGGGAGACCTGAGGCAATGTCTACTTGCCTTAGAACAGCAACACCAGACTAAAAGCAAAATCCCAGTGTCCAGCTCAGGGAACTAATGCATTCTTGGAGTTTCCTTACATGAGTATGAGTTGGACACCAGTTACAGGAAAGTGGCTGACTCCCAAAGAGATGACTCACCAAAAACTCTCACATACAGCATTACCTATTCTTACCTTCGGTTAACTTCCCATCCCCTCTGTATGCTAGGACATTTCAAACCATGAGCTTCTGTGGCACAATTCCATACAGCTGCTGTGTAGTGAGTCTTTCTCTGTCCCACAAGCCAACTCCCAAATAATAATGACACAGAGACTGCTTATGAATTATGAAAGTTTGGCCTTTATCTTAGGCTTGCTCTCAATTAGCTCTTATAACTTAAAATTAACCTGCTTCTATTAATCTATGATCTATCATAAGTTTTTTGTTGTTGTTGTTGTTTACCTCTTCTCCATTTCTGTACATGCTGTGTCTGACTTGTTCTGTGTCTCCTGGCATCTCTGATGTAATCCCTATGTCTAGATTCTTCCTCCTTTTCCTCTTTCTCCCCTGAAATCATGCCTGTCTCTCCTGCCTAGCTATTGACCATTCAGCTCTTTATTAATCCAATCACAGTGACACATCTTCACACAGTGTACAAGCATCCCACAACACTGGCGGCAGAGATGGGACTGGGTTCTCAGGCAAGGGTCAGATTACTCTCCACTGCCAAACCTATGAGGGGCAGTCAGTAGGCTCCATTGTTCAGGCCCTCATGTAGGTAAATGTAGCTCCCCGCCAGTTAGGCAGTAATACCTATGGGGCTCAGAAAACATGTTAACCGTCATGGAGAATTTTAAGAATGAACAAAAATGGCATACATTTGAAGAAGGGCTTGATTTGAAGGCTATGTGGCCTTGAGGAAACCCCTTCACAGTTTTGTTTGTGTGTTAAGCTGATACAATAATTGTATCTCCTTCTTGAGGTTACTGTGAACTGTTGCTCCACAGCACACTGCACAGCACATAACAAGTATTTAGGAGTAATTACCATTCCAGCTTGGGTATCAGTAATTATTATTGATTAATAGCACTCAAGTGATTCAACTCTTTCTCTTTAGTAAAACACATATTTAGGGAATGAAATCAAGATACAGAGGAATCAAATGATAGAGGGCTGAGCATGATGTTAAGTGGCTTCAACATAGCTCTGTGTTTTCAAGGGACAATTCTAAATAAAAATGCTCAAATAAGGGTTATCTCCACAGCATCCTTTGAGCCAAATGCTTCACAGAACACAGTAATATTATTAAGGGGATAGAGGTAAGGAACACAGAATTTATCTTTAGGAGTTGAAGGCAGAAATCATGCTATTAACTCCAGCATATGTAATAAATTTGTGTAATGTGATTACAAAGAAATATAAATTTAGATAGGAACAGAATGCAAATTGACTGTTTGAGGCACTAAACATACACAAAAACATTTTGAAGATTTTTGGGAGAGTACATTATATTAAAGTTACTAGGAACAATGCAGGAGCCAGGATGCTTTCCCTCCTGCTACATTACTCAATTCCCCCGGCATCTACAGTGTCACGATTAAATAGAATAAATGTTTCACACTGAGTTTTGGAGTGCACAGTGGAAAAACAAGGCTGCATTACTAGGAATAGCAAAGAGCCACTTTAAATTTCTGTCTCAAGGACACAGTCTATGTGCAGAGGTGAAAAGCAGATATAAGAAAAACAGACTCTGGACACAGCAGCTGCAGTTGTGAAATTACTTTCCTCACCTCATAGAGCACCAGATACCCTTGCTATTAAGTAGCATGATGTCTTTCTTCTGGTGAGAATACATGTGAGTGATGGGTCTTTGCACTATTTGTAAAACAAACAAACAAACAAACAAACAAACAAACATATGTTAGGAGAATAAGCAAGAAGAAGTAAGCTTTTTTCCTTAAATTAGGAGATACCCCATTAATTAGAGCATTTATTAGACAATGGAGTGGTTCACTAAATGAGTTCAAGATTACTTCCAGGAAAATAATCCTATCATCAAATATATTGGTACATTTGTTGGAAAACTAAAAAAAAATTATCTGTATTAATAGGATTCATTAATCATCAGAACTGTGTGTGTGTGTGTGTGTGTGTGTGTGTGTGTGTGTGTGTGTATGGTGATAACATTTCCTCCATTGGAAACATCATTAATAACCTTGAATTTAGTGCACTGGCACTTGTGTTATAATATCTAGAGAAATATGTCATCTACTTTTGTTTAAACTTACATGGAAATGCTCATAAATTTTAAAATATCAGGGTGTAAAACCAATAAAAACTACTTTGTAATTCAAAGGTGGACTCTTTAATGACCGAAGTAAGCTAATCAGATGTTAGTTTGTGGTCTCTCTTTTTCTGTTTAAGAGGCATTATTTCTCCAAATATAAATTAGTTAATCTTTATCAAGGAGGAGGCTCCACAGCTTGCAGGAAATAAGTGAAGTGCACTCAAAAGGGATTACGAAGGGACTTTTTATTCAGAACCTGCCACAGGAAGAAAATTAGGCAGCATCACTTGTGGCTGGCACTGACTTCATGGTAATCACTCTAGTGGCAGTGCAAGGTCTTAGCTGTGCCACCGTGAGAAAGTGGAAAATAGGCTAAGTGGAAACCTCAGAGCTTCCTGTGCGATTGTTTAAGTCACGTATTTGTCTTTCTGGGAGCTCCTCAGTGTAAATCAACCAAAAGTTAGGGAAGGTGATATGAGGTACAGTTGGCTCTGGGCTGCTGCTGCTGCAGGCATTTTTGCTCAGACTCTTGAATTAGTTTCTATTTCAAGAGCTGGTGAATGCAGATAGTTGATTTGGATATGTGCAGAGTGTGGTTAGAATCATTTCTTATGTAGCTTGTCCAGGAAAGTTTCATACTTTGTTTGCCATGACTATTAGAATTTGGCAAAGCAGAATGGATAATCCTCAGAAATGTACAGTAGAAGTCAACAGCAATGGGCAGCCACAAGTAGACCTGCCCGCTAGCAACTGTGTTGCATGTGTTCCATCCCTTTAAAGGACTGAAGACCTCGCCAGAGGAGGCAAGGACAGAGTAATGCAGTGGTCCACAGAGAGAATACCAGTCTAGGATTCTAAGCTGTGCATGAAATGACCTCCTCTGCTGTTAAGCATCTGAGGAACCTTACAGCACTGTAGCATGGGCAGTGATATCCTTAGGTTTGTCCAGTGACAAGTCTGTATTTTTTTTTAATCTCTCTCTCCCTTTCTTGAAAAACAATAAGAAAAAAATGTTTCCAAAATCTATATATAAAATAAAATTCTAGAGCAGTGGTTCTCAACCTTCCTAATGTTGCAACCTCATGTTGGGATGACCTCCAATCAAAAAATTATTATTGCTGCTGTCCATAACTATAACTTTGCTACTGTTATGAATTTATAATGTAAACATCTGTGTTTTCCAATGGTCTTAGGAGATCTCTGTGAAGGGGAGCCGTGACCTGTAAGTTGAGAACCACTGTACTAGAGAATAGGGGTAAAATCAATATCAAGGAGGCTCAAAGGAAAGACATACGTAATGGTAATGGACTACAGGAATCTGTTTTAAGATCTTCATTAAAATTGAAAAAACCATGGCCTTAAGGAAAATGGATCTGAGAATCTCATAAAGGGAAAAAAGTGATCACAAATGAGATGGAAGAAATAAACAAAGGCAGGGATGAAAATAAAGAATACATAAGAACACAAATCTTATAAAATATAAAAGTATGTGCACAGCTCACAGACTTAAAACACACTTGCTATGGGGAAAGAAAGACAAATTTCTATACAAGATGAAAAATAGGATTATGCCCCAGGAATAAATTATGATCCTACCAATAAGAGATAATCTAGAGGGAAAGACAGAAACTCGGAAATTCCATGTTATCAAGTCGTGTAGGTAAAACCAGGAGAGGATTACCACACACATGTCATAAGTGCCTACCAGGCCTCAAGCTCTGTGCTCTGTGTTTTCTCTGAATTGTTAACTTTAAAACATACAACAGAAAATAAATAAATAATAATTAAAAAAAAAAACAGGTGGTGGTAGCACATGCCTTTGATCCCAACACTCAGAAGGCAGAGGCAGGTAGGACTTTGTGAGTTCAAGGCCATCTTTGTCTACTGAGTGAGTTCCAGGACAGCCAGGGTTACATAGAAAAACCCTGTTTCAAAAAAAAAAAAAAAAAAAAAAAAAACCTAACAAAAACCTAAAAACAACAACCTGTACAACAGTACTAAGAGTTATGTGTTAATCCAATGACCTAAAATAGTATAAGTAATATTTCCAGCTCTAGTCAAGAGTTTTTCCCAGATTATTAAATAAAGCCTTCTTCATGCTGGCTTCACACTCTATCTCCTGGTCTTGTCTTTGGCTCTGTCTTCTTCCTTCTGCTTCTCCCTCTCTCATCTTTTCTTCCTTATCCTCTTAGCAAATGATCCTAAGCTGATCTGTCCCACTCCACATGAGAAAGGCCACCAGGAGAGTCCTCTGTGAACTGCCAGTGTCACCTGGAGCTTTCCTGACCTGTCATCTGTCTGAATTTGTCATTACTGCCCCCATCATGCCAAACCTCTCTCCCTGGATTCTATGGCAACACACATTTCCACTGTCATTCTTTTCTTGAACTAAACAACCAGTCACTGAAAGACTCCTGCACAAAGTAAATGCAGTGAACACGTGCCCTCTTTCTATTCAGTAAATTCTCCAACCACTGCACTTTCTAATGTCCACAACTTTCCTCTTTTTTTTTTTTTTTGTACTTTTATCTGATGCTTTCAGCCAAAATTTAAAATGGAGAGTCGTGAATTGTTGCCCATGTTTCTGTACCATTTCTTCCAAACTTCTTATTACATTTATTATTTTCTTTGCTTTTATTTATAACTCCTTTAATATAATGCTGTATTTCTTAATAATATTGCAATGCATCTAAATGATGGTCTGATCTGAGGACCCATATTTCCAGCTCTAGTCAAGATCCTTCCAACTAGACTAGTGCTGAGCCTGGACCAATCACTTTCCCTCTGAGTACATTTTACCATTTGGATACTGTTTGAATGTCAGCATGGGGTATCTGCAGTGAGATATATCAGTCAAGAACTGTTTGACTGTGGGTAATCAGCTCTGTTTCCCTCACTTAAATAGCTTAATATTTGTATCCTTAAAACACCAAGTCTTTAAAAATACTCCATAGTGTGTAGGAGATAAGAGATGCTGTTTAAAGTTTTATCATCTTGTTCTAGAAACTTTAGTATAAAAGTAGACACATTCTTCTAAAAGGTCAGAGTAAATATTTTAGGCTTTGTGTACCTTAAGATTTCTATTACTCAATTCTGTCTTCATAGTGTGAAAGTCCCCACAAGGAACAAATAAAAGAACAAACATGAATGTTCCAATAAAGCATCATTAAAAATAGACAATGGATCATCTTTGGCTGGTGGGCATATGTTTATTGGCCCCTTATTTGCTCAATAATGATGTCTATACCTCCAAACCCCACACCTTATTCCAGTTAGGATGGCAGTGTCTATTGAAGAGGGTTGGATGCAGAAGAGGCACACTCAACAAGCCTGGTCCTCTCCTGGAAATTTTCATCAGATCTGTATCTATGGTGGGCCACAACTCTATGTGGTAGAACACAGGCTCGCACCTTCCAAACACATAGCACTACTGTATTCCTCAATCTTGCCTTGTTCCTCTGCCCCAAGATTGTCAGGGAAGTCCCTCTAACTGCCGACAAAACTCACATGAAAATGATGTATGTGATCTGAGCTGTGCAGTGTGGAACTTGTTACATCCTTTCTCCTCT
This sequence comes from Onychomys torridus, assembly GCF_903995425.1. Lineage (NCBI taxonomy): Eukaryota > Metazoa > Chordata > Mammalia > Rodentia > Cricetidae > Onychomys > Onychomys torridus. Next base: position 8,651,749 of record NC_050454.1, on the reverse strand, counting down.
GTCACCTTCTCAAGGTCAAAACTGTTCATGCCTCTGCTTGTACCATGGGGACACATTGATCAAAGATCCCCCCTTGACTTTCTTCTGATGGAATGTGAATTGAGGAAATATCTATGGTTTTTTAACATACCTTTATCTGGCATCATTTGCCACTTTAGCATAATTCAGCCTCTCTAAAAATATACAGGACTATACAGACATGCAGAAAGGAAAACTTGGATTTTCAATTCATATTACAAAGAGGTGTTTTGACCTGTGGGACATCATCTTCAGCATTATTGTGAAGGTTATCTTAGATTGGACTTCTCATATTCATGTATAAGCCGCCTGAAGTGCTGTAGCAGAGTTTCCTTTCTGTGTAGTATAGAAGGAAAGGGAGAGGGGCTAGTAACAGCATTTGGTTGAATGCACAGTGTGTGTGAAATTACAGAAAGAAGACATGAAAGATGTTGCATGTGTTGGCATCTGCTAGGGTACTTCAGGACTGTGTGGATGGAGATGCTGAGTGTTCTGTGTACTGTTTGAAACAAGACTATCATTATGAAGTGCCACTCTTTGATGCACATTTTATTTGTAATTTTTGGTGGACATATCTGAAAGTGCATTACTCCTTTATGAATCAGAACATGCAGAAAGCATCATGTAGATGCATTCAAAACGATCACATTTTAATTTTTTAATGATTGTGTGAATGCTGGTATTGCTGTGCTGGAGTGCATGACACTGAATAACTTAAGAAAGCCTCCGACTGAACATCATCTTCAGTTCTAAAGGAAATATTTGTTGAAGTATTTCAAGTCTACTTGAGCTCAAAATAAACTGAAATGGAAAATTGAATCCACCATTCCTCTCTTTTACTTTTCCTAATTCTGTGAAAATGACAAAAACTCATACTTTGAAAAGTCAAACATATATGCTACCCCTACCTTAAATGTTACCTTGATGAAAGTGGGGGGAAATGGGGACTTAGTATGAACTGTGAATAGCCTTCCCTGCTTGAATGTTCATTTTTCCTGAAAAATTACTTTTCGTTATATGTTCTGAAGAGATAGCAAGATTCTCATTCTCACATCCCAGCCTCGTTTTGCCTGTGTGAAAAATCAGACAGTTCTACATTTCACACAAGTCACAATGTATAGTGTATACATACGTTTATAGGTAAAATAATTTCATGAATGTATTTATTTATCATAAACCATGACAAAGGCTTTGAAAAGACCATCACATACATACAAGCTATGAGACAAGGACATACCCTTAACTTCTTTGTGTTCTGGTGAGAAGATGAGTACAGGAAGGAATGACCCCAGAAGAATCTGATAATTGTTACAAAACAGACAGGCACAGTCTCTTTGTATCTCCCCTTAAATTTGCTAAGCTCATTACTTTCTCAGATCTTGCCATGAAGGGCAACAGCCCTCCAGTCCCTCCCCCCACTATCTTTCTCTTTTCCTCTTCCTTTGCCAACTCTTCTTTGCCAACCAATCCTTAAATGAATTATCAGAGTTGTCAGGCCATTGACTTCTTCAGGCTGCAGTGTGCTTTACCTCCAATACGTACTTCGCTTGAAGGCTGATCACAGGAAATACACATCTAAACATTTCTTCCCTTGCCTACAGATTCTTTTGAAAGTTCTCAGTGTTGATGAATAAATTCCAAGCTGTCTAGTTAAGCAAACATTAGTAATCTGTCCTCTGTCAAACTCACTAGTTTCATCCTTCTTTACCTCTCTAAAGATTGCCTACAGCATTTTCTGGTTTCTCTTTAGAAGATGGTCCTTCAAACCTGTCAATTAACCTGGCACCACAGTGGAAACCAACATGCTTTCCATGATGACTTGCCAAACAGTTCTCAATAATTCACTTTTCTGTTTATTAATATGTGATTCATACACTTGCTAATAATTGGTTAATAATTCTTTGAAAGGTTGTCTGTTCAAACCACTGTTGTGGATCCAGAGAAAACATGTATTCCCTTCTCTGGAAATGCCCAATATGAAGTAGAGGATATGAAAGTTACCATCAACAGCCAGTTTTCTCAACAGCAGTCATGTGTGTAAAGGGAGAAGGGAAACTGTGGTCCTCTTCCTTGCTTTAACTGAATATCTGTAGGACATTTGACAGTCCATTTCAACTTTCTGGCATTAGCGTCATATTTATTATGAAAAATTGAAATTTTAAAACATGACATTAGATTTGTAAGGCATGTAAGTCTAAAAACTCAGGAAATGAAATGCTTTTCTGTAAGTTTACAAAAAATAAATATTAATCCTTAGGTGGGAATTGTTTTTATGATGGGTAGTCTTATGATATGCTAGCAAATATGTAAGTTGACATGACTTAGGGCACAGAATATAAATTGAACATCTAATTCTACATATAAGATGTTTATCACAGCATAATTTCAAACATTTCATAAATAGATACAAAGCCAGGATTAGAAGTGAATAATGGCATGGTTCATTCTAACTACTTTTAGAAGCTGCTTAAAGTCCTGACACTGTATCAGTCTTGGTTGTAAGTGACATAAATATATAACCAATACAGTTTACTAAGACTTATTTGCTTGTAATTACTAGTGTAATTAAGAATGATTAATGCAGTTACAAACTGTTAGCCTTATGAACTGAGGCATCTTAGCTCCACAGCTCAAGGGTGTAAGCCATGCACTAAGTTGTAGTATACTTTATAAATAGTAATCGCAAGAAGCAAAATATAAAGCATAGATATAAGATGAAACAATAGGTGGTTGGGGATTTAGTTCAGTGGTAGAGAGCTTGCCTAGCAAGCGCCCTGGGTTCAGTCCTCAGCTCCAAAAAAGAAAAAGGAAGGAAGGAAGGAAGGAAGGAAGGAAGGAAGGAAGGAAGGAAGAAACAATAAGTGATAATTAATGAGGATGTGATGGTAGCAGAAATGAAAAAAGAAAAGTACCCTGAGATATGTGTCAGGGACTGTGGAGAAGCATAAAGTCAAATGACTGAAGAACTTTAGTAATGATATTAACCAATAATGTTAGAGTTTAGATATGAAGTTTCTCCCCAGAAGGCTTAAGTGTGAAATGCTTGCTCCCCAGCTGGTGGCACCAATCACTATGGAGACCTGATTGAATCAAGAGATGATTGGATCATGAATCCCCACCCCCACCAAAATGATGGAGCCACAACTTGACAGAACTCTTGGAAAGAAATGAAACCTTTGGTGTTTGGGTCTAGCTGGTCACTGGGAATGTACTCTAGGATCTTTCCCTTATCAACCTCCTTTACCTCAATGTATTCTGGCCACCATAAAGTGAGGCCCCCTGCCTCCAGCTCCACTTACCTGAAATTCTTTCTTACCTGAGGCTGAAAGGATTGGCTCCACCTGACCTTAGACCAAAACCCCTAAGACCATGAGCCATAAACAACTCTCTTCCTTGTAAATTTTATCTCTGTTTGTCACAATGGCCAAAATCTGATATTACAAACGATAACATATTCAGTATTTTTAAGAACCCAGTGTTTCAAACATGGTATTAGTTAAGACATCATTCCACAAGTAAGGAGGATTTACTTAGTCAGGGGTGAGTTGGATTTAGGTTTTAACTCTGGCAGGTTGAAATCCTTTGGGTAAAGTCTCACTATCAAAATCTTTCTAGTGCATGGAAATGGGTGGGAATGCTGAAGAAGGAACTATAGAGCAACTGAGCAGGAGTTCCTTGTGTTGCTTAACACAAGAGACAGGGATCTTGTGGCATCTACATGTTTTCTAGTAGTATATGAATTTTCACTCTCATATGCAGTAATTTTGTTTCAGAACTCACACTGCTCCCAGAAGAAGGCACATCTGTCTTTTGTGTGAATAACATTTTCTTTTTCTCAAGAGCCCTTGCCTTCTTGGTAATGACAAAACACACAGATACAAATAGAGAAACTGTTTTCCACAATTTTTAGGACTTAAATATTCTCTGTAAGCATACTTTCAGAGTTCAGAAAAACATAAGCAGAATTCTCATCATGAACCACCTTCATTTAAAAATTATCATCATTTGCTAGTTTAACTTTTCTCTTTCTTACTACTGTTTTTAAAAATTAATCATGGTAGTATATTTTTAACTCTAGTTATTTTATATATATCCAAATGTAAAAATTTTAATGTATCTTTTCCATAAATGTTGATTCTTAAAATTAATGATACTGCAATACCATCTGATATTTGCTGTGCCCAGGTCGCAAGACCACTACAGAGACAATGTCCGACACAAGCACACAGAGGTTTTTAAACAAAACAAACAAACTTGGTCCATGTCCAACATCCAAAACAGTGGGTAGAGGAGAATGGCCCTGAGCATTCACTTTAAGGGGTTTACATAGGAAAGGTTTACATGCAGCTTAGGATTGGTCAAGGGGGCTAGGGGTGAGGCAGTTCTTTGTAGTTACTGGCTAAACTATAAGCATGAGGTTACTGATGGCTAACAGGATTCAGGGTATCTACAGAGAAACAAATTTTTTACTTCTTATGTCCTGCTTTTGTTGAACCAGGATACATACATTCAGATTTATTGTTCCAGTCCTACTCTCCTCTGAGGTCAACTTCTGGTCAATTGAGCCTGTTACTCCCCATATCTTGTTTTGCCAAGTCCAGGATACATAGATTTATAGCCCCAGCCTTATAAGTTCAACTTCTGGTTACTTCTAAAACTGCTGGTCAGCAAATACCTTTGGAGGAGGGGATGGGGAGGCATCTCTCAAGATTCAGTCTATTAATTCTCTAACATTATTTTTTTGTAAGAGCCTGGTGCTACTAGCTGTCTGACTGTGTCTTCTGGCCTCTAGGTGCCATGCCACTTCTTTCTCTCTAATTTTTGTTTTGTTTTGTTTTTCTAAACAGGGTTTCTCTGTATAGTTATGGTGCCCGTCCTGGAACTCACTCTGTAGACCAGGCTGGCCTCGAACTCGCAGAGATCCTCCTGGCTCTGTCTCCCAAGTGCTGGGATTAAAAGTGTGCACCAACACCGCCCAGTGCTCTGAGTCACCTCTACCTGCCATCTGCCACACTCTCTACCTCTCTCATGACCTGTGCTATCTATGGTGTAGCATTACTACAATTTTTTCCTCATTCTGACTACACTCTGGTCTAGCCAATGATAGAAAAGCACGATATCTAACCATCTAAAACATATTTGCAGGAGGCCAAAGGAGGCTTTTCTACATAAATTGAGGAGAGCTCGGGAAATGCAGTGAACAAGTGATTTGAGTTCCCTGAACCTGCAGTGTCTCCTCCCGGGAACTGAGAATCTTCATGTTTAAACCTATGCTAGTGCTACAAAAAGCCAGAAGGAAGTCCTCCTCCTCACCATGTACCTCCCAGACAACCACACAGGTATATTTATTGAAGGGCACTAGTGGTGGCTGGGACTGATGCCCATGGTTTTGTGCGGCCTTAGTATCCCTCTGTATCTGTGACGTAACATTCTCCTTCAATGTTTTGTTCAGGAGATGGAAGATGGGCAACAACACTGCTGTACTCTCTGTTCTGTAGGCTCGATGAGGCCTTTCTCCCACATCCCTTAAGCAGATATTCTTCCATTTCACTGTTTCTTTTTATATACTTACAGTTTTTCTTAGTTGAGGTCATATCCATATTTTTCTGGCTCCATTTTTTCCCAGTTGATCTTCGAGAGTAGGATATGAGTGGAAAAACCTAGCCTTTTTTTTTTTTTTAAATAAAGAAATTTGTAATGGGAGGTATTTCAAAATTATTTTCTGTCGAACATATACTCATGGTTATAGGAAAAATGCCCATCCCATGCTTTATAATATAGTGTTAAATTTCAGTGGCTTAATATAATGTTGTATTAAGGGCTTTGGAAAATGGTTCAGGGAAACTGCGTATTTGCCGTTTGCACATTATGAGTTGCTGAAAGATGTTTGAGTACTTTCCTTGATTCTTACTTATATGGTAGATGTCATGTGGTCAGTTAAACCTCCCAAGGGTCTGTAAGGTTTAAGCCATATGGAATACATCACATTTAAATAACGTCAAGTGCTATGCCAACTAGGGGCATAGATTTTGTAAGAACTCTGCCCAGAAATGGAAGGACTTATTTGGAACAGCTGGGAGAAACTAGGTATGGTAAAGAGGGCTAAATCTGTAGAAATGCTTGCCTCAAGGCCTGAACCCCTGTGTTTGACCCTGAGATCCAATGGGGTGGCAAGAGAGAAGTAACTCAGGTGAGTTTTACTCTGAACTCAACAAATAGGCTGTGGCATTTGCCTACCTGCATATCGCACACACACACACACACACACACACACACACACACACACACACACAAAGATACTTAATATATAGAATAAGTAAAAACATGCAAAAGAAAGGAAAGAAGAAAGAAAGAAACTGGACATGAAGTTAGTCTTTAGCTCCCTGTTCCACAGGGTTTGGGTTATAATATTCCATATTTTGCACCTACAGTACTGATAGCTCCTGTGTACTCTGTCTTCTGGAAGGGACTCCATGAAAAATGATAGACCTTTTAAGAAAAATATGGCAGGCAAAAGAGACAATGCTGGAAACATTATTGCAAAATTTAAGGGATGTTGCCTGCAAAATCCCTTAGCAACTGAACAATTCTTTCATTGCAATGTTAAAAAATAATACAAAATGCATACTGTATAAATACTAACATTAAAATAATAATGGGATAGCAATAAAGCTTTTTTTTTTTTCTGATATGGGCTCTGTCACAGCCCTTTCTGGTAACTCAAAGTCCTTTAAGAACAAATTTGATCTAAAAGGTCCACTGCTGACTCTTTCCAAGTCTCTTGGGCTATAATTTGTGCTGACCCTGAGGCTCCCTGTTTCCTGGCTCCCCATATCCATAGAAGGCAAGGTTAGAAGGGCGGAGCCCCATGACCCAAAGGCAATGTAAGGGCCCTGCCTTCACAGAGCTCCCAGCATGACTGGCCCTCCCTCATCAGCAGCTCAGTGTAATTTCTTTGTTCCTAAGCCTGCTTGCACCCTCTTCTGTCACAGCTGTTGATCTTTAGAACATCTTGTGCTGCAAACTCTAACAGCATCTGCTCCCAGGGAACCCAGCCTGGGGTTGGATTGTAGGTGCTAAAAGCTACTTTTTCTAGGTACCCTGGTTTAGGATAAAAACACTTTCTGGTTCCATTTTTCTTCTTAAAAATCCCCGGGGAGTTTTACATAAAGCATTGGTCAAGAGAAATGACAGGGCTATGAACAATTGTAAAGCAATTAAGCATGCATATGCAGCTGTTTCAGGTTCTGCTTATGGACCAGGTTCTCTGTTTATGTTTATGTTTGGCTCCCTTTTTTCAGCACAGAACCCCATATGGGGCTAGTTAATGTTCGTCAGTGATATACAAGCCATGGAGAATTACCAAAGTAGTTTTATAGAATTTACACAAATTTCTCCAATAAAAGTTTATTTTTTCTGGCTCAAATATGAGACCTCATCAGTCGCATTTCTATTAATCTATTTCTTAGTAGCTGTCGCATAATCTGCACAAATGCTACAAATTCAGATGTTTTCCCTTCAAATCCCAATATGCTTGCCAATTTCCGAAACTTTAGCAACCCCCCCCCCCCCCCCCCCCGCGCGCGCGCTGTGTGTGTGTGTGTGTGTGTGTGTGTGTGTGTGTGTGTGTGTGTATTGCATAAGTACATGGTGATAGGAGATAGGAATTCCAACCATGCCTCCATGGTCTGGTATGCCCTGCAGGGGACACTTAGTCATTTCTGCCTAGTCATGCGTCCTATGTAACCCATGTGCTGCATGGTCACATAATTGCGCCCCAGCGTGACCATGTGATCTATGCGAACGCATGGAGTAGCCACCTGGGCCTGTGTGCTCAGGTGCGGCTGGCCCTTAAAAAGGCAGGCCCCGTGTTCCCCACCCCCTTCTCTCCCAAGTGTCCTTCAGCAGGCCTGATCACATCTATCCTTTTCTCCTTGTCTGAATAAAACTCTTGTTAGTGGATTTTGTCCTGTTTCATAACCTTTCCTCACAGGGTAAGGGCGCTGCTAAAAACCATCCCATGGGTGTAGAGGTCAGAGGTCAACAGTGGGTATCTTCCACTATCTCTCTCAACCTTACTTTTTGAGACACGGTTTCTCACAGAATCTAGAGCTCACTAAATAAGACAGACTGGCTCACAGATTCACCTGCCTTGTCCTCCCCAGCACTATAATCACAGGCAGAGGAGCGTGCCTAGTTATTCAGTGGGTGCTGGGGGTCATACTTAGGTCCTCATGCTTTTCCAAGAAACATATTACCCATAGAGCTATTTCCCCTCTCCTAACAATACCTTTTGCATAACTTACTAAGGGCTGGCACTGCGTCCCAGGAAGCTAATTGCCTTTTTCCAGACTTGCCACAGCAGACAGTATATTAAGAGCTTATCTTAAAGTTATTTTTTGAAATAAAATCCTTTACCTCTGTATTACCTTCAACCGACCTCCCTCTTTTCCTCTTATTTCCCACTGCCTTCCCCCTCCCTCTTTCCATCCCTCCCTGCTTTCCTTCTATCATCCCTTCAAGCTCTTTTTCTTATATCTGAACCAACTGCAGGCCCCCTCCCTGGGCAGCATGTTGCATCCACCAGCCTCAGTGAGACTTCATATTTGGTGGGTTTGTCCTAACAATAAACGAGTTATTCTTGTGTCTAGGTATGTGGGTGGAAAGGACTTTTTTCTACCAGAATGCCAAAAAATGCTAGTAAAGGATTCAAAATGTCTTAGTTCTAGTATTTGTTCTAATGTGAACTGAGTGTTTGATGCTCCCTGGTTTTAATTTTCTAGTATTCAACTGTTTTCCTCTGATATATAAAGAAATTCATTTAAATATAGTTGAAATTTCCATTATTATAGTTACATAGGTAAAAGAAATTTGGGTACATTCTAGGAAAAGTTTTGGAAAATTACAGGTATGATTAGATATTGGTAGGACTGTGGACACCATGAGGGTTATGGACATGAATCCTAGGATTATTATATAGTAGCTGGAAGACTTGGAACACGACCTTCAAGATTCTTAGTCCATTCATTTATGAGTGGACATGATGAGAGTGTTTACCATGAACTTTCATGGGTATTGGGGAGAATTTCTCTCTCTCTCTCTCTCTCTCTCTCTCTCTCTCTCTCTCTCACTCACACACACACACACACACACACACACACACACACACACACACTGAGGAGTCTGTGGCTTACAGTGGTGACTTTATAAATATTTAATATCATTATCACTGAAAAGTGTACAATATTTTTGTCAGCCCTACTTTCTTCTTTAAGTTAACATTTTTTGTTGGAACATATTTAGCTTTTGACTTTATGTAAAGGTATACATTTGCATGATTTTGTAATATGTAAGGCACTTTAAGCTCCCAGAGAAAAAGCATTATGCAATTAGAGGATATTATTATTCATTGCACTCATGTGTGAATGCTCAAGGCTCCAGACGGATTCATCTTAAAGGAAGTATTAACTTCAAAGTTATGAATGCGTACTTAATAAATGCTGACGTTTCATAATCTTTCACTTTTTTGTTAAAAGTAAAAGCAAAATTGGAAAGTTAGTAAAATAGGGAGTTTATGGCATACGCATAAAATGTTAGAATTCAAACGTTCCCTTTAACACCAGCCTCATGCCACTTAAATATAAGAAATTGTCAGAATCTTTCCAGTCATTAACAAGTATATTCAAAGTCCTATGTCTATGCATTTACGCTGTACACACTTCTTTACTTCCATATTAGCATCTATTAACATTAACATTTACATGAAGCTTGTTCCTGCATGTTTAACTTTTAATTACCACAATTATCTTCTTGGAAAGAAAGTCAGAAATGGTCAGTTCTTGTCATAAATAAAAAACTAGAGTCCAAAGCCACCACCCTAGGCACAGGGGGCTCCTGGGATGGGAGTGCACCTCTATCCTAGTCAGGATGTATGTCTCAGGAGAGTGACAAGCTCCCTGGAAGAACAGCTGCCTACCTACCTGCCTGACTTCTGGGTGTTGCCCTGGAAGAGTCTGAGTCTGTGAGCCACGGCCATCAAAGGCTTTCACAGAGGCCCTGATGAAAGGACAAAGGGAATGATATTCTGTTGTTTTCCAAGGACAGACTTGGCAAGTTCCAATGAGGCTGGAGTCTCACCTTGAAGGAGTTAAGATTTCAGTTCCTGGGAACTCTCAGCTTTCTCCCTTGAAGGGCTTTGGTTTTCAGTCCTAAGGCAGCCCTGTCTGAGGTGTCCTTTGGTTTCTTTGCCATCATTGTCTGATTTAACTGTTTATTTTTGTTGTTGTTGTTGTTTTGGTTTTAGTTTTTGTCAAGACAGGGTCTCTCTGTAGCTCTGGCTGTCCTGGACCTCACTTTGTGGACAACGCTGGCCTCAAACTCACAGAGATCCACCTGCCTCTGCCTCCTGAGTGCTGGGATTAAAGGCATGAACCACCACACCCAGCTTCAACATCTTGAAGAGTGCAAGCAGAATATTTTGGATGATAAGCAACACTTTTAAACACCATGTAGTACATAGCACCATATGAGTCACCTGAGGTTGGATCTAACTGTACAACCACCATCTACTACAACTGAATGTGTAACAAGTCCTGCTTGGGGGGCATGAACTAAAGGGGGTTGTCCTCATCATGATCACACTATAAGACTCCAGCAAGAACCTGCTGGAACAGAACAGCTACTCAGTGAGAGCAGGAAATTTGCAAATAAAAGGGTGGAGTCTGGCCTTGGGCTATCCCAGAAGAGCAGGAAGCAAGCATTGCTCATAATCACAAAGTCTTCCTAACACTCAAAGATGAACTTAACTGCTGGATGGAGAAGGTTGATCTATGAGTGTGGACACTTTGAGGTTTCCTGGGAACTGAGAAGCCTTGCAACTCCAGGATGCTTGGGCTGAAACAGTGTGAAAATAGAAATAGTTAAGTTATTAAAAGAGTTGCAGAAAATGGGAATTATGGAGATCGAATAGGATAAAATTACCATTCCCGTGTGTACCAGGGATTGAACCCATGGCTTTACTGATGCTAAGTATCTGCTGACCTACATCTTTATTTGAATCAGTTTTGTTTACTTGATTTCTGAGCGAAATGTTAAATAGGACAAAGGAATCAAAAGATGTAAGTAAATAATTCTGCTTAATATCTGTGGTCTGAGGGTTAGCCCAGCTATAGCCAATTGGCTTCCTGTACTATATTCAAATATCTACTTACACTTGGCTGCCAGATGAAGAATAACTGGTTTTCTCTAGAGTGGGCTCCTTCTGCAGCTAGTCATGGAGAAGGGAATGTTTCCATGTGCATTTTTGTGGTGATATGCTTCTAAAAAAAAGGAACTATGGAGTTGAAGTAAGCATGTTCAGTTCATGTAAGTTTTTCTAATCAAGAAATAAAGTAGAAAGCCATAAAATACAGGTTTTCATAATTCAGTGAATAAAAACAGCATTAGGGTTTAAACAGTAGGACTGATTTTGAAGACTGCCTTTACTAATGACTTGATTCCATGCTTCAGAAATTTATTTCACCTTTTGAGAAATGTAAGCATGTGTACAAACTAAATCAAACCTTTGCAATATTATTTAGTTGATCAGATGCATTGAATGCTGTGATAGATACATGTTTTAGTCATGAAAACATGATTCTCTATCCCATAGGCAATCCTCCAATCTTGGGTTTTGTCTTCTGATCTTCTCACTACAAAATCCAGTTTCCAGTAGGAATGAATTAGTCCTCACAGAACAAGGGAATAGTTTTTATGACCCAAAGTGACTCAATCTTGCCTTCACCCATGCACCCCAGGAATCCACCCCAACTCCTAGACCTCAGCCCTCCATCTAAGAGGAGAAAATCAGGAGATTGCCAACTCAGAGCACAGATGGGCACCCACCAATGGGTTCTTCTACAAACACAATGAAAGAAAAACTTGGTACACAAATCTTTGATTGATCTACATTTGATTCTGCTGAAGACTTTTGGGCTTGAGAACTCACATTTTTAAGGATCATACTGAGACTATGTGGGAAGATGAGAAAAATAAATGGGGAAGATGGTAGCTAATGACATTGAGGGGACAGCAGAGACCAGGATCAGGGATGGGCTGGCTAGAGATTCTACTGTGCCTTAGTGGAGAATCCACTCCTTACTAGGTGAGGCTGAGTGATGGGCCACTGTAAGTTAAAGCTAACAGTGTAAGACAGCAAGATGCACTTCTCACTCAGAACAGAGTAGTTGTTCTACACACAGGAAGGACATCTGAAGAGAGGTAAGGTCTTGTTATTGTGCTTGGTAGCTTTGAGGCCTCATATGCTCAACCTAGGTTTAGTGGGACAATCTCCTTCTGCTGCTGCCTACGAATCAAGCTGTAGAACTCTCCTTCTCCAATGCCATGTCTGTCTGCATGCTGCCATGAAGATAATGGACTAAGCTTCTGAAACTGTAAGCCAGCCCCAACTAAACGTTTTCCTTTAAAGCATTGCTGTGGTCAAGCTGGGTGGTCATGGTCCACGTGTTCAATCCCAGCACAAGGGAGGTAGAGGCAGGCAGATCTCTGTAAGTTCAAGGCCAGCCTGGTATACAGAGTGAGTTCCAGGAAAGGCACCAAAGCTACACAGAGAAACCCTGCCTTGAAATACCAAAAAAAAAAAAAAAAAAAAAAAAAAAAAAAAAAAAAAAAAAAGAAAGAAAGAAAGAAAGAAGAAGAAAAAAGAAAGAAAGAAACCTTAAACTAAGATGGTGGCTGTGAGTTTTCTTATAGGAGAGTGTGTCGAACAATGGAGAGTTAGGGGTGAATAAACCAAAGCCTCACCCTAGAAGAGTGGACAGCACTGGAATTGATTGTATCTAAATGTTGCTTAGATATTAAGTGAATTTCTCTTTTGTGTTTGTCCTATACCTTTGTATTTGCCATTTGTTATAAAATGGCCATTGTCCCAATAAAAGAATTACAGTTCACATCAGCCTCAGACCCTATAATGTGTTCCAGGACTACTCTGGGACAGCTTAGTAGAATTGCCATTGCAAACACTTTTTTCAGCCATAATATTAAAAAGATAAAAGAACTTATTTTCTATACTGTTACAAGAAGAATTCTATTTATGTCCCATTGTATGAAGGAACAACACTTAGTTGATTTGAAATATATGATGCGTAGAGTTGTCCAGCAAATTTTTGGCTATTAGATGTCTTTTTATTTTTTTACAATACCACACTCATATGTAGCTGTGGTTGTATTCTCCTCATTATCTTATAGCTACTGCCCACTCCTGTTGACATATGTTTTCTCTACTCATGCCTGAGTCCAGCTCCTACTCTGATTTATTTTGTTTATTCTGTCCTGGTCTTGCACAGTGGTCACAGCTGCTGTGTATCCAGGATTACAATGGCCAGATCATATCCAGAAGACACACCTCTCCATCCTCAGGCCCTTGCAGTCTTTCTGAACCTTCTTCGGCAATATCCTGGACCTCAGGGTAGATGATATAGAATAGATGTCTCATTTAGAGATGAACACTCGAGAGTCTCTTGATTGGTTATAAGTTTCTGCTTTGACTGTTGCCCTCTGCAGAAAGAGGCTTCCCTGGCTAAGGCTGTGAGCTGCACCAAATCTATGGGCACAAACACAAATATTTAGAAAGCAGTTTAACTACATGTGAATATTCCAAAACATCAGTAATAGATTCCTCCAATAGAGGCTGTGCACTTTTGACTAGGTTTCCAGTAGCATGCAAGAGTTCTCTTCCCTAGAAGAGGCCTCAGAACTAATCAGGTGGTTATCTAGTCCAAGAATACTCACGCTAATATTTTGCCAGTGGGTATATCTTGACTGGCAGGTTGGAAATGTAGTATCATCCATCACTGGGTTAGATTACTGATGACTTTTCTCCCCAGCAGCCTGTCTAGATCTGCTAGAACTACGAACACTAGCCAGCAGGGAGGAAGCTTCTAGCACAGTTTCTTGATGGTTGCACCAGTCTACATTCCCAATGACAGGGTGGAAGTACTCCCCATACCCAAGGAATGTATTTGCCAAAATATTTTGTCATTTGATTTAGTGATAAAATGTCACTCTGACTGAGGTGAGATGAACTCTCAAAATGATTTGAATGTGCATTTTCCTGGTGTCTGATGATGTTGAAAACTTTTTGTTAAATGCTCTTTCCATTGTCTTTCTTCTCAGATCTCTGTTTAGTTTCACCACCCATTTTATGCTGGGTTGTTCATTTTATTTATTTTTTATTTTAGCTTTTGGTATAATTATTGAAATTCATCCTGTGTCAATGCATACATGGCAAAGATCTCCTATTCTGTGAGCTATCATTTTTTCTTGATTGATTTTTTTCTTTTTCTTTTTTCATCTCAGAAACTTTCTACTTTCATGAAGTTTTATTTGTTAATGAAAAGACTTATTTCCTGAGTGAACAGAGCCCTCTATAGAAAGTACCAAGGGACTTACCTGGGACTATCTATTGTTGTGTGGTTCCCTACTTTTTCTTCTTGCAGTACCAAGTCTACACTGAGATCCTTGATTTTTGGTGCAGGATGAGAGAGAAGGATTGTATTTCATTAGATATCCAATTTTTCAAGGACCATTTGCTGAAGAAGCTGTCTTTTCTCCTACATGTCTTTTAGGCATCTTTATCAAAGATGATGGGGGACAAAGATGATGATAAGATACAGGGACTTCTGTCTGGATGCTTTATTCTATTCCACTGATATACATGTCTGTTACTCTGTCTGTACCATGCTCTTTGGACTATTATGGCTCTCTCACTGTTTTTCGTCTCTATTGATAGCATTGTATTTATTGTCTCTTGCTTATGGATACCAGATTTCAAATTCTTTATTTCCTTACAGGATAACATTGGTAATTATAATTTCCCCAGTATTTTTGTAGCTGTTAAGCTTTTCCCCACATGTGTGCATTGCAGTCAGGTTAGTAACCTGTTTGTGTAATTTACATTATACAAAAAGTAGTACCATAATTGCATTCCAAACTGAAATTAGTATGCTTGTTTTGAACATTTAAGAACATTTCATTGCTTAGGCCTTAGGTATTTCAAGTAGAAAAGCAGTGGCTTTCATATTAAGACTGGGCACAAAGGTGTAAATAGGAGTGTGAGGTGAGTTGTCTTCTGGACAGCTAGATCTGCCCTTTTGTTTACTGGTCTTTTGAGAAGGAACCTGTACTTCTATGCAAGCTAGACTCTGTGCAGTTCTATTGTAGTCCCCTGTGTGAGCAGTCTAAGTTTAGAAAACTAGTTTGACTCTTCCTGGGCTTAGTATAATTTTCAATAAATTTAATGGATTCTGTATCTGTGGTTAAAATAACATGGTATCATTATAGGGTTAAGGCACAATTCTTTATTTTTAGGCAAATGATATAATTTCAATATGTTAAAATTCATAACAATTGTGATTTTAGTGAATCAACATTTTGTAGTATTGATTATTATAAAATTGATTGTTGAGTTCTTATAAAAAGGTCAATATGATAATATAGGAAATGCATGGTGGAGCATATGCACTGAGAAATATATTTTGTGTTGCTGTGTACATACCATAGCATGAACAAGTATTAAGACATATTTATGTTGGTTAATTTCAGTATAGTCTTCTATAAACTTAAATACTTGGTTACTATTTTTTGGTATAATTAAACTTGAAACTATTTTGTCTAAAATACACATTTGTACACATTGTTCAGATTCCGTGAAATGAGAAAAAGCTATGGTTGTCCAAAAGGCAACAAGAACAATGGGTAACAGGGTGGAGATCATTCACTGAGAGGAGAGAGGAAAGCTTATCTTCAAGTGGTAATTGTGAGTTACTCCTTTTCAAAGTGATATACGTGACAAAGAAACTTACAAAATAAACATGAAAGTAGTAGAAAAATCCCAGTTCCATTTGTATTGAATAAAATATTCTTGGTGAAAGTCAACTTTGAGTCTCCAGTAATTTCTCCATTTGTTTTAGTTTTTCTCTTTCTTTTAGGTTCTAGTCTTGTATATTTGTAATGTTTAGCTTTTTATAGCTTTTAATTTAAGCCAACATTGTACAAAAATTATAAAGTTGATATTCAGAATAACAAAATTGGGAAAACAATTGTGTTATAGAATAATTATGCAGGCTATACTGCAACCACTAAAATAAAAATAGTAAAGTTTTACAAATATACAAATTACAAATAAAGAGCATTTATTGTGTTTATTTATTTTATTATATTTCATTTGATTACACATCAAAATTTACTGTTACATTAGATTAAGAATTATTAAATAACTTAAAATGAATAGCAGATAAGAGTGTAAGCAGTAATTATGAGGTAAACATATTTTACTAGGATTGCATTTTGAAGGAATAGAATACCTGAAAGACCAATAGCCAAGGGAAGATTGTGTCAGTAATGGAAGTGTCTCATGATAGGAAGCTAGCCTGGTGGTTTCTTTAATGATGTCTGCCAAATGTTTTATAAATATCTAACATCAATTCCCCTTCAGTTATCAAAACATAAAAGAGAGTTGAGTCTGTGGGGTAAGTGAACTCCTGCACCCTATTAATAGAATTATCAGTTAGCAGGCTGGAAGAGCATAAAAGCTACTCACAGCATCAGAAACAAGACTACCACTGGTTCCATTAATTTCTCTACTGAATGTATATGCAGTGGAAATACAAGCATATGAAAGAGACATCTATACTCACATATTTATTGCAACACTATTCATCACATTCGGGAAATTGAATTAATCTAATTGTGCACTAACTGATATATAGATAACAAAGATGTGGGAGACATTGTGTGTGTGTGTGTGTGTGTGTAATAGAATAGCATTTAACAATAAAAAGATGAAGTTCTGTCACTTTAAGCAGCATGGTTGACAGGGAAGATCATGCTATTTGGGAAAATAAGCCAGATATAGTAATACGGTAATCACATGGTCTCATTTATGTAGTATCTGAAGAAAAAAATCCTTCTAAAAAATTTGCAAGTATAATAGTGATTTGTGAAGATTTGGCAGTGGGAGGCGATGTTGATCAATGGGTCCTAAATCAAGTAAGAAGTTCCAATGTGTCATGAAATAGGGTAGCTCTTGATCAAACGTTGATCCCAGGAGCATAAATTACTTCCTGGGTTAGTCTGAACTGATTTGCAGCACAATGCTCTGGTTAATGAGGTAGAATGCTTAGTCAGACTACATGAGTTCAAGCTGCAGATGAACTTTGCTGACGGTATGCTTGGGCACGATTGAGGTTGTTCTGTGCCTCTCATTTATCTATTATTTGTAAAGTGATACAAATGAATACTGAATTCATGAGGAATGAATGAATATTTAATGGAGTAATATAACTATATGTACATGTTGTATGCAATACAATAACTGCTCGGTAAACATTAGTTATAAAATATGAATGTGTGGTGCTAATAATAAACATTTGTGATTAATGTGCATATTTGATCAAATAATTGCTTATAAACTAAGGAATAATCTATTCTTATTTCAATTTTTATGACTTTGCTTACTATATATTTTCACATAATATATTATATACACACACATATATGCTTTAATTTTCTTTTTAACAAACAACCATCCTTCTCCATTGGCATAAATGAACATTTGCAGTCCCAAGAACTCATCTTCACTCTCTAGTTACATTGATCCTTTTTCTTCAGGATATTCTACAGTTGCTGGGCTCATTTTTCCACTGGCCCACTTGAATTTCGGAATTATGGAAAGAGTTTTCTGATTTTTATAATAAAGTATTTGAATTGTATCCTTGGTGACTTCTTCCCCCAATGTGACATTTGAAATATGTTTCTTATTTGGGAAAAATCACTGTCTATTTGATTTCAGTTATTCAGCTTTATTTAAAAGTTTAAATTCATCAAGGATCACTTTTGCCTAAATCAGCCTGTTGTTGATGGACCTCATTAACTGTGGGTGCGTCTCAGTTTTGAAGGTGAATTCTTGTTGGACACTGATGGCAGTTCTCTGATCTTTCCAATAGGTCTAGCCCTCACTACTTGTTCTAGACTGAGGACCAGCTTCCTGCTTCCAGCTTCCCTCCACTGCTCTGTTAAATGTGGTATCTACTACTGGGTTTAAAATGATGGGCACTGTTCATAACATGACAAGAATATCACATTTTTAGTTTACTCATTATTTTAATGAGAAATAGTGGTTGGATTTGTTTAACTTTTATTGTAGTGCCATTATGTGTGTTTTCTTGGGGAAGAGATCTTTATTGCTTACAACCAAGATCAATTTCTGAAGAAAATTTGTAAGAAATAAGCCATCTAAGCCAGTGTATTCTTTGTTAATTACTACAGCTTTGAACCTGAAATTGGTGCTTTAGTGCTTGGATCATGTTTTTTGTTTGTTTGTTTGTTTGTTTTTGTTTTTTTTCTTTCAGTATGTGGAATTCTTGATTTTTTTTTATACAATTTAAAGGAAATGTCAATGACAATCGTGATCTGACAGTGACAGTGACTGTAATGAAGGCTCAGTGAACCTTGTTGCATGTGACTTCCTGTGTAAATGTCACATACTTTGTTCATTTTTATTAACTAAAGAAACAATGAGGCAGAAAGGCGAAAATGATGTTTTAAAAAATGCATTTTGTAAATATGATAGGCTATGAAAGCAGACCCTTTGTGAGTTGACCCAAGTGTAAGATCTTGATCTCTTACTTACCCTCCCTTCAGAAACCTTCCTGTTAATGGCCTAGCATGTGACATTACATTTGACCTGATTTCATGTCCTAAGACCCAATGAACCCCTGTCCTCATGCTCCTGTGCTCAGCCTTGTTTGAGGGGTTGAAAACTCCAGTGAGATTCTGAGCTTGAGGAGCATGGATTGTACAAGATGCTTTAGCCATTACTGGCTCCAGCAAGGGTCACAGTGGGGCTGGAGATGGGAGGTCATCCCCAGGTAAGCAAACACTCTTAGTGCCAGAATTCCAGAGCAGAGAAGCTTGATGAGTAGCTTTTCCCAGCTTCTTTGATGCTGCACATATTGTTTTGAGAGGTATGTCACTAGCTTATGTGCTCGTTTCTAAACTTTTCCTCGGAATTGCTGTAAAGTTCCTTTGTGTTTGTGGAAATAAAATCTGCAATGTTTAGTCCTGGTACGTGTTTTTTCTTACATTTCTCTGATGTGCTTTTTGATGGGTGAAAGGAAGAAATCTACCATATACTCAGGTCACACAGCTTCGAAATCTCTGGGCAATTGAATATTTATTTCCTCCTTCCCCAAACAATTTTAGTGCCGTTGCTACTAAGCACATTTGAAAGGTCTTTGAGTGGGATTATAATTTTTCCACAAGTTTAAATAAAGTGTTAAATAATTGAAATTTAGGTAATAAAATTTCGATTGCATGGAAAGATCTTATGAAACTTTAAAATACTTTAAATATTGAAAGATACAAAAAAAATCCTCTCTTTGATATAAGTAAAGAAATTTAAAGTAAGAATTTTTTGGTCATGAGGAACAGTGAAATAACCAATTTAACAACTGAAGGAGACATTCACAGATGGAATATCAGGAAGTCAACTGATTTTCCCACAGAAAACAATACAAAGAACAGTCATGCAATAACCATATCTAAGACCCTGAACTTCTGATGATGAGGGTAGCTACTTCTGAGAGAATATGATTTCCTCCTAATGCACTTTGAGGAGGAAGGCTCTTGGTTATAGCACAGGAAGGTGAGAACAAGCAGAATCCATAGAATATCTGAGTGGAGGACACAGAATTTTGGGAAGAAAAAGAGGATTGAATTAAAACATAGAAATAAGGAGGACACTTGTGGTTCACACCTTTAATCCCAGCATTCAGGAGGCAGAGGCAGGCAAATCTCTGAGTTCAAGGCCAACATGGTCTACATATCAGGTTCCAGGACAGGCAGAGCTACTGAGAGAAACCCTATCTCGAAAAACCAGGGGAAAAAAGACATGGAAATAGAAGCAATGTGCTTAGAAATAGGATACTGAGATCTGTAGTAGTTCTATTGCAATGATACAGTCATGAGCTTCACATGTCCATGCAAAAGCTACCTAGGACTGGGAAGAAAACTGATTGGAAGAATTAGAAGTGATAGTGCCCTAGATCAAACAGTCCTGGATCTAGCCTTGGGCCATAGCCCATAAGAAGATGTCTGTGTTGAAGAAGCAATGGGTAGAATACTCAAGAAAATCTTCAGCCTAGGGTTGAAAACCCACTACTATTACTCTGTTACAAAAACATACCCATATAATGACTCCTAATGCCATTGCTATTCCCATAGTACGGGGTTTTATCTCCCTCTCCTTGGTGGCTCATTGGGGAAGGATTGAGGGAGACAGAATCATGACCAGTTTCCTGGGAAGCAGACCCTGGAGACCAGCATTGAGGTGCAGATGTAGTTTAATATGCATGCATCATCCAATCACCTAAGGTCATATTGAGTTACTGTCCACTGAGTCTGAATGGCATGCAACCTGAATTGTGTGAGGGTGTACAGGGGTCAGTATATCCAGGCAGTGTGTTTGCAGACAATGGGCAGGGAGCAAGAAACTGCCCTGGGCTTTGGCACCAAATTAGAGGGTCTCTAGTTAGCTGAGACTCCATTATGTGTCATCTAGTGTTCCAGAGACTCAGGTCTGCTCAAACAGCAACAAAAGGTGTTGGCACTTCTCATGGTCCCTGTCTTTTAGTGATACCACCTAAACAGAGACTGACCAGTCACCATAGATCAGTGCCTCACTCAACCCTCATCAGAGAAGCTTCTTTCTGTGGTAGATGGAAATTAATATGGAGACACACAGCTGGATAATGTGCAGAAAGTCAGTGGCTTTGGAGCACTCAGTCATAACTGGGATTTTTTTTTTAAATCAAACTCCATTCTTCAAGACTGAGGAATCTATATGGAAGAGGAAACAGAAAGATTGTAAGAACCAGGGGTGACAGATGATTCTAAAGCAAATAGTTTCTTCCAGACAACAGAACTGTCACACACATGAACTCACAAAGACTGTGGCAGCATGCACATGACCTGTATAGGTTCTAGCCAGATGGGGTTTCAGCATTGAAAGGGAGAAGTAGACTTGGAATCCCACCTCTAGCCAGGAAGCTATTTGAAACTGATACTATTGGGAAAGAAAAATTAAATTTTCTTCAATGGGATGTCATTGGCTATATCAGCCATAGTTCAGGTAAGACCCCATGCCCAGGCAAACACAAAAGAAACTCTATGTGGTTTTGTTGTTGTTTGTGGGCTTTCTGTTTCATTTTGTTTTGTCTTAGCATTTTTTGTCTTATTGGTTCTTTGTTTGTTCTAATTTTCATTTTTGTGTGTATTTGTGGTTTTATTTTTTAAAAGAGAGAGTTGAGAAAGAAAAGTTGAGTGAGTAGGGAGGTAGGTAATACTTCAATGAATCTTTAAAAGATGTGCAGGGTATCATATGCTTGCTAGATAACAAATTACAAAATCAAAACCCTACAGGATTAGCCCATTCCTAAGAGTACTGAGAGCATCCTGAAACAAAGCTGAAGAGTATTTATAAGTATGGAAAGCAACCATGCCTGAAAAGGTAAATATCACAATTCAATATCCATTAAAATGATCACAACACAGAAAACAGAAAAATGCAACCCCCAATGAGGAGAACAATCAATCCTTATTAATTGATACAGATCTGATACCAGCAGGAATCTGCAGGAAAGAGGACTAACAGTCTTTAGGGAAGACTATTTGCAGATGGCAAATAAGCACATGAAAAAATTTTCAAAATCATTAGTCATTAGGGGGTGTAAATGAAAACCACAATGAGATACCACTAAGCACCTATTAAAATGCTCGAAATTAAAGTCATCGATCACAGCAAATGTTAGGATGCAGTAGGGTTGGTATTCTTACACACTGCTGGTGGCTACATAAAATACTGCAATTACTTTTAAACCAGTCTGTTAGAGTCTTAGAAGTGTGAATATAATCCACAATATGATGCAGCTGCTCTGCTTCCCTTTCATTTGCAATAATGTCAACTACATCTCCATGCTAATAAACTGCAGTGAACATTTGGATATCTGTCTATTTGGATATGTGATTTACTTCTTTTTTTTAAAAGGCAAAACTGTAAACTCTGCCAACTCCTGAAGCTTTTCCATCGCATTCACTTCCCTAGCTAAGTCCTTTTGTCAGTGTCTGGTCAAAATGGGAAGAGAAATATTGATTGACAAAAATAATATGATTCACTATTGACATTGCCTTCTCATTATCTAGATAAATCACATACTTCTAGCATGTCAATTCAATGGAATGCTACTTCAAACTAAAATGAAACGAGCCATTGATTAAGATAAGATCAATAGAAAGAAAGATAACCATACTGACCAAAAATACAGAGTATTATTCCACTTATGCAAAGCTCAAGGAACTATAAGTCCATTTACAATCATGGGAAGTATATTAATGTCAGCCTGAGAGACAGGAGTTCAGGAAGGTAAAAGGGAGGAGTTGGTAATGGACACAAAGAAACATTCAAGGCTGGTGGATATGATATCAGAGGTACATACAATGCTCTAAAATTGTACACAAAAATATGGCAGCCAATTATATGTCAGTTTTACTTTAGCATGTGTTTCCCACAACAAATAGCATAGTATAATCTAATGATTTTATTGTAGTAACACAGCAGCATTGGAAACATACAAGTATGTTTTCATGCTTTATCTTTTGAAGGTTTGTCTCATACTAATGCTTTTATAAATAATTGGATACTCTGCCATTTTTCAGTAAATTTTGATTGGTGCATATGTGTATAGTACTGGGTTTCATAAAGACAATTTCTTTCAATTACATGCATCATGCTTTGGCCCTTTCAGAACCTCACAGCCCTCCTTTGCTTCTCCCCTCTAGTTTCCCATTAGTCTCTTTTTATCACGTATCTCTTCTGTCTGTCTGTCTGCCGGTCTGTCTCTGTCCTCTCTCTCTCTCTCTCTCTCTCTCTCTCTCTCTCTCTCTCTCTCTCTCTCTCTCTCTCTCTCTCACACACACACACACACACACACACACACACACACACACAACAAACGTTGTTTGTTGTCTTCTACTTTTTCATTATATTGAAAATAGATTATTTTCTCATACAATGTATCCTGATTATAGTTTGCCCTCCCTGATTTCTTTCTCAGTTCATTTGTCATTTGTATATGAGGTGGCTACTGATTTTTTTTAAAGTTAATATTGGATCCAGTTACTTTGCTGAAAGTGTTTATCAGCTGTAGGAGTTACCGGGTAGAATTTTTCGGTTAACTTATGTATACTATCATACCATAAGCAAATAATGATACTTGACATCTGCCTTTTGTATTTGTAGCCCTTTGATCTCCTTCAGTAGTCTTATTGCTCTAGATAAAACTTCAGTTACTATATTGAATAGATATGGAGAGAATGGACAACCTTGCCTTGTTTCTGATTTTAGTGGAATTGCTTTGAGTTCCTCTCTATTTAATGTGATGCTAGATATGTGCTTGCTGTAAAC
This sequence comes from Onychomys torridus, assembly GCF_903995425.1. Taxonomy (NCBI): domain Eukaryota; kingdom Metazoa; phylum Chordata; class Mammalia; order Rodentia; family Cricetidae; genus Onychomys; species Onychomys torridus. The sequence continues at coordinate 8,628,213 of NC_050454.1, read as the reverse complement.
TGCCTTTGTTATGTTTATGTATTTCTCTTGTATCCCTGAAGGGGTATTAGATTTTGTCAAAAGCCTTTTCTGGATCTAATGAGATCACTGTAATGATAAGGCACAGGCCTTGGCTGTGGAGCCAAGGTGCCCTGAGTCAGGTGAGGCATACAGCCATGCAGACACAATGATTGACTGCAGCTTGGCACATTGGAAAGTCACTCACACCCCAGGTACAGCATCTACATGGAGAGAGTTTATTATAGAGAGGTAGAGAGATAGAGGAAAAGGGGAAAAGAGGAAGAGAGGAAGAAAGAGAAAGAGAGGGAAAGAGAGGAAGCAGGGATGTGCACACCTCATGGTGGGAAGGGAGGAAGAGGGAAGAAGAAGAGGAAGGGAGGAGTTTCTTCTTAAAAGAGGATTTACATCTGGGCACAGGGCAGGTTCCTGAGAGTGAGCCAGAATACCAACAATGACTAACTATGTGTTCTTTTTTTCTATCAGTTTTTGTTTAATATGGTGGATTTTCATATATTAAATCATTCCTGCAGGTCTAGGATGAAGCCTGCTTGATCCTGGTGGATGGTCTTTTTGATGTGTTCTTGGGTTCAGTTTGCATGTATTTTATTGAGTATTTTTGCATCTACTTTCAGAAAGACCAATTGGTCTGTAGTGTTCTTTGTTGAGTCTTTATTTTTTATCATTTTATTTTATTTTATTTCTGTTATCAGCTTGATACAGTACAAATTCTTATCCTAATAGTAATATGTTTTACTGAAGCTTGCCCGGTGATTGGGCAAAACCAAAACTTATTATTAGCCACAGCTATCCTAGGGTCCTTTCTGTTAGGTAGCCTCCCTGTATCTGTAGGTTGCAGTCTGATTGTCCTTTGCTTTATATCTAGTATCCACTTATTAGTGAGTATATACCATGTTTGTCCTTCTGGGTTTGGGTTACCTCACTCAGGATGATATTTTCTAGTTCCATTTATTTGCCTGCAAATTTCATGCTGTCATTGTCTTTCTCTGCTGAGTATTACTCCATTGTGTATATGCACCACATTTTCTTAATCCATTCTTCAGTTGTCGGGCATCTAGGTTGTTTCCAGGGTCTGGCTATTATGAATAATGCTGCTATGAACATAGTTGAGCATGTATCTTTGTGGTATGATTGAGCATTCCTTGGGTATATGCCCAAGAGTGGTATGGCTGGGTCTGGAGGAAGATCAATTCTCAATTTTCTGAGAAACTGCCATACTGATTTCAACAGTGGTTGTACAAGTTTGTACTACCACCAACAGTGGAGGAGTTTTGTTGAGTCTTTATATGGTATGAGTATCTGGGTAACTGTGGCCTAATGAAATAAATTGGGTGATGTTTCTTCTGTTTTTATGGAATAATTTGAGGAATATTGGTGTTAACTCTTCTTGAAATTCTGGTAGAATTCTGAACTAAAACCATCTGGCCTTCAGATTTTTTTCTTTTCTTTTCTTTTCTTTTTTTGAGAGACTTTTAATAACTGAAATATTTCACTAGTGGTTATAGGTCTATTTAAATTGTTTATCTGAACTTGGTTTAACTTTAGTAAGTGGTACCTATTGAGAAAATTATCCATTTCTTTTAGATTTTTCCAGTTTGTTGAAGTACAGGTTTTTAAAGTAAAATTATTTAGATTTCCTCAGTGTCTGTTGTTATGTCCCCCTTTTTGTTTCTGATTTTGTTAGTTTGGGTATTCTATCTCTGTTTTTTAGTTAGTTTGGATAAGAGTTTGTCTATCTTGTTAATTTTCTCAAAAAAAAAAAAAAAAAACAAAAAACAAAACCCTCTTTGTTCCACGGATTCTTTGTATTGTTTTATTTGTTTCTATTTTATTGATTTCAGACTGGAGTTTATTTCTCGTGGTCTACTCCTCTTGGGCATGATTACTCCTTTTGGTTCTAGAGCTTTCACGTGTGTTATTAAATTTCTAGTATAAGATCTCTCATAAAATTTTAGATCTAACATTTTCTTTGACCAATATATCCATTTCTTCTATTGTATCTTCAGTACCTGAGATTCTCTCTTCCATTCTTGTATTCTGTTGGTGAAATTTTACTCTGTAGTTCCAGTTCAAATTTCTAAATTTTTCATTCCCAGAATTCTGGTTTGTTTGTTTGTTTGTTTGTTTGTTTTTTGCTTTGAACAGTTTTATTCATTTTCTTTAACTGTTTGTTTGTGTTTGCTTAGCTTTCTTTAAGTGACTTATTCACAACCTCCAATTTTCCTTCTCCCTCCCCTGGATTTTGTTAAAGGATTTATTCATTTCCTCCTTAAGGACCTAGTTGGTTTTATGTTTTTGTTGTTGTTGTTATTGTGTTTTTTTGAGGGGGGGTAGTTTATTGTGCTTCAGCTATGTTGAAACATTTAGTCTGCTGTGGTAGGATAGCTGGCTCTAATGGGGACACATCGTCCTATCTTTTATAGTTTGTATTTTTATGCTGGTGTCTCCACATCTGGGTTTGGGATGATTATAGGTCTAGGTGCTGATTTCTGCATTTGTCTTTGTTGGATGGGTGCTTTGTTTCTTGGTTTCTGTTTCCTCTCTGGATTTTGAGAGAGTGTGATGACTGTGTGTTGCTTGTTTTACTGGACTGCTCAACTGATTGTACACAGAGAATGTTGGTTAATTGGAAAGAGATGAGGAAAGAAAGGTTGGAGGAGAAGGTCTTTGTGATCCTGATCTGTTGGGAATGGGGTCAGAGAGGAAAAGGAGACCACAGCAGGTTTCCTGCTACAGAGCTATGGGTGAGCCTGGGGGATTGGATCTCAGGAGCAGTAGGAGATGTGTGGGTCTGCCTTCAGCCTACTTTTTTTCCCCTGGGAGTGGTGGCCTTTGGGTTAGCAGGGGGTGCCTACTGGGGTTGGGGTCTGGGACAAATCCAGAAGTTGTGGAGGAGGGATGGGAGGTTATGGGATCCACAGGGGATTGAAGGGGGCAGGAAATATTGGAGATGAATTGCTGAATGGTCTTATTCATAAAAAACTCGGAGCCAGAAATTGGGGTTAAATCCTGAGAGAAATCAGAGGAATAGAAAAGCCACAGCTAACCTCACCTCACTAACTCTGCAGCTCCGAAAAGAGAGCTATTTCTTGTCTACCTACACCTATATGACTTTCTGTTCTGTTCTCTCATTTACTCTCTCAGCCCAGCTACATCACTTCTTCTTCCTGCCCAAATTTGTCACTTCCTGTCTATCTGTACAAACCTCCAAGACCTCTATGGTTGGTTGGTGCTGGGATTAAAGGCATGTGTCACCATGCCTGGCTCTGTTCCCTAGTATATCCTTGAGCTCACAAACATCTGTACAGATCCCTGCCTGCCAAGTGATATGATTAAAGGCATATGCTGCCATTGCCTGATTTCTGTTTACTATAGTAGCTGGCTCTTTCCTCTGATCCTCAGGTCAGTTTTATTGGGAGATACAGAATATTGAGGGACACAATACATCACCACAGAATATTGCCATTGGTGTTCTCCTTCAGAGATGGAGATGAGACTGGGGAATTGGATCTGGGGCAACAGAGATGTTGTTTGTTTTCTTAGTGATAGTCTATCTTGAGTGAAATGGACTCTCAATGTAGTTTTAATTAGCATTTATGACTAATGATTCTGAACATTTTTTCACATTTGTTGGCTATTTGCATGCCATCTTTTCAGACATAATCTTTCAGCGTCAAATAAGAGGGACATGTCTTTATGCATTTATTGTTTTTTATCTATAGTTGAATTTTGTTTATATATATTTTATTGAGTATGTTTGTATCCATACTCACCAGAGATATTAGCCTATAATTTTATATTTTGCTTTTTCTTCATTATGTTTTGGTATTAGTGCAAAAGTGGCTTCATAAGAAAAGTTTCTCCTTGTGGATTCCTAGGAACTTCCTTAGCACCTGTTTCTCACTATTCCCATGAATTCTCCCTCTATCATGGTATCAGGCTTTGCTGACTCCCATGGGAAGCCTTACCTTCTTGTAGGAGGGAATAGGGGGTGGATAGGTGGGGAAAGGCTGGAGAGTTGGGAGGAGGGAAGAGGGGAATCTGTGATTGATATGCAAAATGAATAAAGAAATTTTTAATAAACAAAAAGAAAAAAAGAAAAGTTCCTCCCCTTCCTATCCTGTGGGGTGGTTTGAGGAGCCTGGTGTTGGTTCATCTTTAAAGGCCTCAGAATTTAGCAGTGAATCCATAGAACTGGGCTTTGCTTTACTGAAATACATTTTTTTATTACTGATTTAATGCCAATGATTATTAAAGAGCTATTAAAGTAGTTTATCTCCTGGTTTAATTTTGTTAGATCAAATAGATATAGAAATTTATCTGTTTCTTCTAGATCTTCCAATTTATTGTCAATATGTTTTCAAAGTGTGCTTTAACAAGCCTCTGAGTTTCATTATTATTGATTATAATGTCTCCCTTTTCAAAACTAATTTTGTTAATTTGTATTGATTTAATTTTGTTTTGTGCATCTTTGTAAATTTTTGATTGGATTTGTCAAATCCTTTTTGACTTTTGAAGAGCCAACTCTTTGATTCTTTGTAATGATTGTGTTATCTCCACTTCATTAATTTCTGCAATGATCTTTACCATTTATTGTTTTTTCCATCTTCCCACTTTATTTTTTGACTTGTTCTTTTTCTAAGGCTTCTAATTATACCACTAGAATCTGCTCTTAGGACTGTCTTCATTCTGCCTCACAGGTTCTGCTCTGTTTTGTTTTCATTTTCATTCAAACTTAGGTATTTCTAAGTTTTCCTTCTGATTTCTTGAGTGAAGCTTTAATCATTTAATAGTGTGTCGTTCAACCTCCCTCGAGACTGTTCACATTCTATAGTTTCTCTTGCTGTTGATTCTCTTTTGCTCACATGAAATATTTCAATTTTCTTAATCTGTTAAGACTTGCTTTAGAAACTAAAACATCTGTTTTAGAGAAAGCTCTTGAGGCTGCTGAGAAGAATGTGTTCTCTAGTTTTGGGGTGAATATTCTGTAGATGGGTGTTGAGTCCCTTTGCTTTGTAATTCCATTTAATGCTGACTTGTTTTGTTTATTTTTCTGGATGTCCTATCTACTGGTGATAGTCATGTGCTGAAATCATCCATTAATGTGTTGAAGTCAGTCTGTGCCTTTACATCTAGCAGTATTTGTTCTATAAGAAATGATGGGTTTATGTTTTGTGGGTATGTGTTTAGAGTTATAATAGAGTCCTTACTGATTGTTCTCTTAATCAATATGAAGTGACTTTATCCCTTCAGTCTAATTTTGGTTTGAAGTCTATTTTGTACAAACAATAGCTTGCTTCCTACTTCCCCTTGCTTGGGATACATTTCCCCATCATTTCACCTTAAGACTGTGCTTATCTTTGCCAGTGTTCCTTATCACCAACAAATAGAAGGTACACATCTTTAACCCCAGCATTTGGGAGGCAGTGACAGGTGGGTCTCTGAGTTCAAGGCCAATCTAGTTTACAGAGTGAGTTCCAGGACAGCCAGGGCTACACAGAGAAACCCTGTCTTGAAATAAAACACAACCACAACAACAAAAACCCAAACTAACAAAGGAACAAAAGAAAACAAAACAACCCCCCCCCCACAAAACCAAAAACAAAAATAACAAACAAAACCCAAAACAAAGAGATGGTTATATTTTACATCAAACATATATAGTCTATCTTTTTTATTAAAAAATTGAGACCATCAACATCCAGTCATTAAAATATATGTCTGAAGTCCTTTCATTTTGTAATTTTTTTAAATTGTGTTGGTATTTTCTTAACCATTGTTTGCTTACATAGTCTCTTAGTTTAGTTTATTGTTCTTTGTACCCCTGTGGATGCGTTATTTGTTCAGTGTATAACATTCCTGAACTGAAAATTATCTTTAGGAATGGTGGCTTACTTTATCTTTTTTGTCTATGTTTATTATGGAATGTTTTTAATGCTCCTCCACTTTGAAGGAGAGTTTTTCTGGATTTTTCTTAAAAATCTGGTCTGGCAATTAGAAGTTAAAGTGAGTAAGGGGTTGGGGATTTAGCTCAGTGGTAGAGCGCTTGCCTACCAAGTGCAAGGCCCTGGGTTCGATCCTCAGCTCCACATTAAAAACAAACAAACAAGAAGTTAAAGTGAGTAGTTCCGTGCTCCCCAGGCTTTCAGATTTGCTCTTGAAACATTTGTCTTCTTATGTGACTTGATGCTTCTCTAGTGCAGCTTGCAATGTTATTGTTTTGTAAACGTCATGTTTTAATCATAATGTGGTAAGGGAAAATTTTTTTCTGATCTCTGTGCTCTTCATGGTCATCTCTTTCTCTAACTTTGGGGCACTTTCTGTGATGATTCTTTAATATACTTTGATGCCTTTAGCTTATTCCTTTCTCTGTCTGTGCCCATGATTCATAGATTTAACCTTTTAATGGTATTCCATAGATCACATATAGTCTATTTGTAGCTTTTTGTTAGTTTATCTTTGCTATTGTCTAAATGTTACAATTCATCTACCTGATACTCTGTTTTCCATTTTATTCATCCTATTGATGAGAATTTACAATGATCTTTCTTAAAAATTTGCCTTATTGAGATTTTCATTATCAAGCTTTTAGTGTGAATTGTTAAAATATTTGACTTTTGTTGAATTCGTATTTTATATATTATATTAAAATTCAGAGAAATTTGTATGTGAATAATGTGTTTACATAATTTCTCCCTATCTCTCCCCCTCCAAATCCCTCCACAGTCCATATTTTTCTCAAATTCATAACACACACACACACACACACACACACACACACACACACACACACGTATGTATAGACTACTGAGTCTATGTGATGTGTTGCTCACTTGTACATGTGTTTAGGGCTGACCACTTGGCATTGGAAAAGCTATTAGAGAGCTTGTCCTTGAAAACAATGCATCCTGCCTCTGGGCAGATGTTAACTGCCTCCAGATCATCATATAGGGCTGAAAACTGTGAAAATTTTCCCTATCCCTGTTGGTATGTGAATTGGTGCCGACACTGTGCAGGTATGTTTAGGCATGGTTAAGGATTGTTGAGATTAGGTATTACTGATATTTGACTCAGATAAATCATAGAAAAGATTCCAGAAAGACTGTAAGAGGCAGAGATCAGGGACTTCTGATGCTAGATATCATCTTTTAGACACAGGGAAGCTGTGTCCATGAAAATTTGAGAAGCTTTGGCCATTATACTTTCTGCAAATTTCTGTCCTTTTTATTCTTCTGGAATTCTCATTATGCATAAGTTGGTGTTTGGTGGTGTTTAGTGAAGGATAGGGAGCCTAAATTTCAATATAGTAGCACATGGGTTAGGGCCTAGATTCATTGCCAAGCTAGGCCTTTTCCATTGTGTCCTTGGTCTTTATCTACTGCTTTCAAACAAATAAAAGGTCACCTAGAAATGAGAGCTTTTCATCTTTTGAATTCCCTATGAGCATATGTATGACCTTCTGGAATTTTTGGTTGGGAAAGAAAACGGTTGGGTATTTTCATTGTTCTCTGGTATATCTCATTTATCCCAGCTTCTTCAATCCTGATGTTTAATCAGCTGCTGGCTTTGGGGCAATATAATGGATGTGTTTTCTGTTTAAATACTACCTAGGAGCCTGTCTCGTCTATAGGAAATGTATGAGGTAGGATATAAATTGGGGCAAGTGCGGTAGTGCTATGACTTGCATGGCTTTGGGCTTGACTTGACTGGGGCAACAGAGACTCTTGTATCTGGTGGGACTCAGGCTTGATTGGAAGCACTGTAGCCCTCATTGTCCTCACATTTGTTATGTGCCCTTGAAATTAGGAGGCAGGTGGGAGCATGTGTTTTCTGAGGATCAAATAGTGAAATCAACTGAGTCTTTCAAGCAGCAGAGTGAGCAAAATAGAGGAGTTCTTGGCATCCTATTGTCATGAATGGTTCTTATAAACATGTCTAATTTCCTGAGGGAGCGCTGTGCCTCCCACTCATAACATGCTGTTCTGGGGCATGGCTGTGCTGTTGTTCACAGTTCTGCACAGTTACTCAGTCGAAGTTAATGCTGCTCTCTACATGGTATTTTGAATGAAAATAACTGCCATAGGCTTATACGTTTGACTTGTTTCTCCAGTCAGTGGAACTATTTGGGAAGGACTAGGTGGTGTGGCCTGCTTGAGGAGGTATGTCATGAGGAGGTATGTCACCAGGTTTGAACAGCCTGACTTACACCTTCCATGGCGTGCTCTCTGCCTCCAAATTATAGTTCAAAATGTGAGCTCTTGGCAATTTTTGTCATTATACATTCGCTCCACCATCATGACTCTAACCACCTGGAGTTGTAAGCCCCATTAAGTGCTATCTTGTCTAAGTTGCCTTGGTCATAGTGTTTTGTTATAGCAATAGAAGGGGAACTGGTGCTGTGAGCATCTAAGTCAGTTCTTCAAGAAACCATCAGAGTAGTCTCCAGGGACAACCCCATTCTCACCTAGAACTCTGGCGTATGTGGGTTCCTCTCATGAAGTCTGCTTCCTGCTGAAGGTTGGGTAAAGTAGGCACAGCACATGCCATGAGATTTTCTTAACAGAACTTTAGCATCTTCTTCAACTCTCTTCCTATTTATTATAAATTGTAATTAGGATCCAGATATTAAAACATATATTCTGATATTTACTATGATTTGTCTTCTTTAACATTTATCAATTTAAGATTTTGTGTCTATAAAGTTATTGATCATTCTCTATGTTATTCTTCAGTCTGGTTCTCCAAGTACACCATCCTATAACTCCCAGACATTCTCTTCCACTCATTCATTCTTTAATCTCTGGTTTTAGTTTAGTAAATTTCTATTAATTAATCTTTAAAACAACTCATTTTTACATGATCTGTGTTAAATCTATCAAAAGTATTCTTCATTTTTTTCCTGCATGTGTAATTTCTTCATTTTCTTCTGATTCTTGATGATGGATTCTACCTCTGCTGAATGTCACCCAGTTGTTTTCTGATTCTCCCTCCCCCCTATTTAAATATTAATCCCGGTCTTTTTGAACAATATGTTACATATTTTTGACATTTATGGAATATGTGAGCCTGGCTCTCATTTTGTCTGTTGAGATGATGTTTTGCCTTGACTTTTGCATGTACTATAATTTTCTGCTGAAGGACAACTGTACAGTATTGTTAGACTAAAGGTGAATAGACAGTTTGTGAGAGGACTCAGGTTAATCTGTAGTTAGATTTCATGTGCTTAATGTTTATTGTTCGTAAAGGTAACAAAAATTTCTAATTTCTCTAGTACCAGATGTTTTTTTTTCCACTTCTTTATTATTTTTCTTTTTCCCTGTTAAGTAGAAGTACTCTCTTTTGAGGTCCATTTGTCAGATATTTGTTAAAAAGAAATGTGATTGCTTTTGAGCTGCTGACATAAGTAGCTGCAAAACTTGTCAAATTCTCTTTTTTTTTTCTTCTAACTTGCTACAGCTAAATCTGCTACGTAGCAAAGACTGCCTGTCTGAGCTGTTGAACTTTAGCTTTTGCCTCTGCCAATCATCCATGTAGAAGAGTGCCCTTGGGACTTCAATCACTATGCATGGCTTCCACTCCCTGCCACAGCTGAGACCTCATGAGTTTAGTCCATGCCAGTATAGTAAGCATCATGGATTGTGTGTCATACAGCCAGTGCAATATGCCAGTTCTTTCTTTCTTCTTTGTAATTGTAATCCCTCACAATTTTAGCTATCAGGGTTAATATTTGCTCATTTCAGAGTGGGTGGTATCTTTTACTCTATGTAAAATGTGGCTTGTGTATCAGAGAGGAAAGACTGAGAAAGGCCTGTTAATTTCTCATTTGTCTAAGAAAAATGTCTGACTACTTTGATAATAGTAGAGTTGAAAACTATAAGAAACAGTTCTCAGAAATAGTTGTCTAAATGTTGACAGATTTCACATGTAGAGCAAAAAGCACAATCATCTAATCTGATGGTCTAAAGATAGAACCAAAAAGAAAATGTACATAATATAGGCAACAAACTAAGAGTTAATAAAATCATGATAACATCAATGGAGAGAAAACAGAGGGCCAATGTAGTACAAAAGTTTACAGAGACTGAGAACCTTATATTTTTAAGAAACAAGACCTTTATTTTCTAGGTAAATTGTGCTTTGAGTATCTGGGTTATTACTGAAATATTTTGAACACTGAAGATATTCACAGTAATTTATTTGTTCGTGTCTTTACCCTTCTTTGATATTTTTTGCACATATAAAATACATTTTGGCCATTTCACTCTTTATTCTCTCTTATTCTTTCCTACTCCTGGTGTAACCTCCTCCCGTTGCCCCATTCTTCCTAACAAGTTCCCTTCATATTTTGATGTATTTTGTTTGTCTTTGTGGTCTACTGAGTTTAATTGGGGTAATCTCCTTTATAAATCATATATTTTAATCGGCTTAGCAACTACTAATAGATTTTGTATTTGGGAAAAGTGAAATTAAATAGAAGAGGATTTCTATTTTTCACAATTTAATGTGATGGTCCCTTGAATCTCCTGATCTTTTCTCTTCCTTCTACTGGAATGCACTGTCCTCATTATTGTTACTATAAACCTAGATTTTATCTGTACTAGTCATCTGATTTCCTTACCAAGATTTTGTTCTTAGTCAACAAGACAAGTCAGCATAGCCAACCTGTTTTACGATGGTGCTGGCAATTTTCAGCCCAGAAGAAACAGCTGAATTAGAACAGACAACTTCACAGCCAAAAGTCAGAATAAAATCTGTTGGTTTGATTTCCAATCACCTTGTAATGGGTCTGTTATTTTGTTTCCTATCATTTTCCTTGACTCTAGCTTCATTGATAACTTGTTTGCAGTTCAAGTGGATTAAGGAAAGAATGGATGAAGAAATGAATTACCTTTAGTGGCCTGCTACTATCTGTTGGAAGTTTTAAATTAAGTATCTCAATAAGTCCTGACATTCTGAGATTGCTGTTGTTCCCTCTCATAACACGATCAAAGTGGGAGCCCTAATACACATAGCAAGTAGGAAAACCAGGATTGTAGGCAATGTGTGTCTGACTACAGAACCTGTGAATTCTCATCTCACAGGTTGCCTGTGCTTATTCTCTACTAAAATCTGTTTCTGTGGTTTAGCACAGTTGCTGACTCTAAAGGTTCTCAGCACAGCCTTAACAGACATGTCACCAAATTAATTCTATGATTCATGGTATTGTGTTTTCCACTAAGAAATTACATGAATATTCAATTGTTTACAGAAGAACCACTATGTAATATAGTCCAAAAAGCATGAAATGGGTGCACGTAATTTATATAGGTTGAAAATAACATAACAGGTTGTGAGTGATCACAATTATCTTAATAATTAGGGAGAGTTTGGCCACGAAAAATGGGCAAGTGGAAGAGAAAAAGTAACAAGTTTGTCCAATCAAGTAAAGACACAAATCTCTTTCTCTCCTCTTCACCTCTTTCTTTCTTTAAACTTTTATTCTTCTCTCATACATTACATCCCAACTGAAGTTTCCTCTCCAGCCACTGCTCTTTCACCCTCCCTGCCTCCTCTCTACTCCAGATCAACTCCACCTCCAAAACAGCAGGCCTCCCAGGAATATCTTCTGAACATGACATAACAAGATACAATAAGACTGGCCACCATGCTTCATAGCAAAGCTGGGTGAGGCAACCCAGTGGGAGGCAAAGGGTCCCATGAGCAAGCATAAGAGTCAGCGGCACCACCCACTCCCAGATGCCTTTTTCTAAGGAAAGGAGATGCTCACAAATCTAGTAGCCAAGTTTGTTTACAACAGAGCAGAACATTTAAAATCAAGTGAGAGAGAAGAACTTTGTTCTACTGGCAAATGGAAGACTGAAGCCATTGGTTTCTAGGATACAGGAGCAAAGTCTGTCTTTTAGGGTGATTATCCTAGCAGGGGATGCTGTGTGGGCTGCAGGGAGGGGAACAAGAGACAAGAATCTGTTTAGAATGCAATTTCAAGTACCAATGTGAGAAGCAATCACAGTTTAAACCAGAAAATAGGTACAAATAAAAGGACAGTGAAGTAGATTAATTAGGATGAGACAAGGAAGAGTTTTCCTTTACTGATTTGATTTTAACTATGTCAAGTTTTAGAGCAATGCTCAGGACTAGTTGGTTTATAAGCAGTGGGTTTTGACAAAGGGTATTAAAAGAATCCACACATCAGCCTGAGAGGGTCAAAGTCAGTATTGCTTATCAAACCATCCCCAAACATGGGCATATTTGCTGAAGCATTCTCTCTCAGGAGGATAGGCATCCAGTAACAACTATATATATACCATATATACCAGTGAATGAGATTTTAATTAACTATGAAGACAGCTGAGGTCCTTACTTCCTATTTTGTGCGATATTTATGTCAAACATACTTTTTGGAAATACATCAGGCTTGCAATATATTTCATAGAAAAACATGATCACTGACAATTGAGTAGAAACAGATGGACGGAAGTCTTCCAAGGGCCACACACAAAATGTTTATTATGAAAGCGTGAAGGGACTCTGCTAGGAACACTGATTTAAAATTCCCTGCTTCCTTGATGCTTAAAGCTGGCAGATTCTACAACTGAACATTTTTATGTTTTCTTCTACTTTCCCACATGTTTGCAGATTTAAACAAACAAATATCCTAATTGGCGATGGTTTTCGGTACAGAGTACTCTTCCTCTCCAACTGTATCCGCCAAGAACAGCCTAAGGAGGAGCAAAGGCAGCAAGCAGTTCTGTTGGTGCTGGGAAATCAGACAATGTGTATGTTATCCTCTGTGCAGCAGATCCTGTTGAAGCTGCTACACACACAAATCAAGGCTGCTACAGGGACACAGCCACCGTGTTTTGAACTCTTACCACATTTCAGTCCTTTTGAGAATCTTGTCCTGTATCACAGGCTCAGGGCACATAATGCAAAGTTTGTCAAACTTTTTCAGAAATTCTTTTTGTATGAACTGACCAGAAAGTGACTCTTTTTACACACTTTGGCATCAAAGAAAGGAGTCTTCTGTAGCCCTACAGAAATGCTTGCTTTCAGGGAAATGAAATGTTGCTTCTGTGAATACTTGCATTAGAAAGAAATTTGCAAAGTACCTTACTAAAGGAAAAGTTAATTGAATTGTTGCTTATTAGAGACTGGTTGGCTGTATCCTGATCTTGAATTAAAATATGATTTTGTTGCCATTGATCTCAAAACATTTGCCTTCCATAAATGGAGAAAAAAAAAAAAAAAACCTTCCCAAATCAAGAAAGTTAATGTGGGGGAGGGGGGGGTAAGGCAAGGGCATAAATGGAAAGGGAAATTAAGCTCAAGAGGGAGCACAAGGGAGCAGTCACAAACCCTGGGCTTCCAGCCACTGCCCCTCTCAGTTGTAAGGACAGACTCTCTGCTCTGCACCCTCCTAGTGCTTTTTTTTTTCAGGCCTGTTGACATTCATCCTTGGTCTTAATTTATGTATCCGGGAATTTCCATTCATGGTGGTGCAATGGTAAGCTACTCAGAAGTTTGATCAGTGGGTTTCTAAAATTTTGTTATCTAAAACTGGCATTTGTGTGGGTGTGCACATTATGGAAATTGGTGTATACTCCACACTAGAACTTTTGTTTCTGGAGAGACAGTTCCTCGGACATCATTACATCAGTCCTACACATAGCATATTTGAATCTTACCTCTGATAATGTGGCCCTATCTTTGTGGCAGGGGGATTGTGTTTTACATATGTATGTGTTTATGTGGTATATGGAGTTCTTATATCTAAGTGTGTGTGGGTGCATAAGCTCATGGAGAATGGAAGCAGACTGTAGGTATGTTCCTTGTGATTCTTCAGAAACAGGAACTCATCAACTTGACTAAGCAGGATGGTCAATGAGCTACAAAGACCTTCTGTCTCCATTTCCCTAGAACTAAAAGGAGAGACACTTGCCATTGCACCCAGACCTCACTTGGTTGCTGGAGATGAAAACTCAGGTCTTTATGTTTGTACAGCAGGTGTTTTACCAACTGAACCATGGCCAAGACATCATGTTCCTGTTGTAATTTTCTCATTCTGATTAATTAATTACTACCTGAAAGCATGACTGAATTATTGAATAAATGACAATATAAAGCAAGATATGCAAAGTGTTTAGAACTGTGTTTGTCTTATTATCTTACTGTTTCAGCATTAGCCAGATGAATCAATAGCCTCAATGTATTTGCATCATCTGACCTGTGCACTGGTCACTGCATGCATGTCCTGCTTTTCTCCTAGACTTGTGGCAAATTAAGTCTAGCAAAGAACCATAGATTATTAAGGGATAAAAGTTCAATAGAGATTTGGGATTAATTGTGCCAGATCTTTGGTGAAGATAAGAATCACCCAAGGGAAAAAAAATAGAGATTCTTGGGATCTTAGCCTCAAGAAACCCTAACAAAGTATGTTTGGGGGTCATTCCTGGAAATCAGCATTTGACAAAATACTTCAGTTCTCACACAAATATTTGCACTTACATTTCAAAAAAAAGTTCTCAGAAAATGATTAATTGAACAGGTCAAAAGGGCTTGGTGTGTGTTACTAGTAAAAAGCTTTTGGAGTTTCTAATTCACATGACTCCCACAGTAATCTCAGAAGTAGACCCCACGTGTATTCTTCTATTTTTTTTTTTTTAATGAGAAATCAGAAATGAGCAATGTAAAGAAGATGACGCCATCACAGCCACACAGGGAAGACAGATTGTGAGAGGCCTTTTCATTCAAATACAAGACTCCACTGAAAACTAACACGGACATCCTTTCTAACTGCTCATAGCCTTCAGCAATCAGGAGTTACTACCATTTACTCCCACAATGCCTCACAATAGGAACTATTGTCCCTATTTGAAAGATGAGAAAATTGAAGCCTCGAGACTCAGATTCCACAGGCAGTCTCTCATTCAAATTTGAGATTAGGTTGTCAGTTACATCCAGATTTTTTAAAAATTTGCCCATTTCCACTCAAGAACCAACTCTCCTCCCCTCATTTAACTCATATTGAAGTTTGTGGGTTGTGATTTTCTGACTGTTAGCAAGGATTTCACTATTTTTCTTATGCTTTGCATATAGACTCACCCTCTAGAATGCTACCTTGTCGATTGGAAGAGATGATGTGCTCTGACTTGTAAGGATGTCTCTGATCCCTTGGTGCAAATTAAAATCATGCCAGCTTTGACAGTTGTCTTACTGCTCTAACTGAGACCTCAACACTATGTTGAATACACATGAAGAGAGCTGATCTTAGTGGAAATGCTTTGTGTTTCTCTCCATGTAAGCTGTTGTTGGCTGTGGGCTTGTTGTAAGTCACCTTCAGTATGTTGAGGTATGTCCCTTGCATTCCCAGTCTTCTGAGGATTTTCAATCAAAAAGGGGTAGAGAACTTTGTCAAAACGAGGTGATTGTGTGGTTTTTGCACAGAATTTTTATCTCTTGGTCTATTTATATGGTGGATTACCTGATCATGGTGATGGTCTTTTTGATGTGTTCTTGGAATTGGTTTGCAAGTATTTTATTGAGTATTTTTGCAACTATGTTCTTAAGTGAAATTGATTTGTTATTCTTTTTCTTTGTTGGGTCTTTATGTGGCTTAGGTGTCAGGGTAAGTGTGACCTTGTAAAACAAATTGGGCAATCTTCCTTCTAATTTATTTTCCCATTTTGATTTGCTGTTATGGTGTGGTTAACTTCATTAGATTGGAGATTTCTTTTTAGAGCCTTCTGCAGAGCAAGATTTGTAGACAGATACTGCTTAAATTTGATCTTCTTCATGGAATATCTTACTTTCTCCATATTGTGATTGAAAAATTTCTAGATATAGTGATCTGGGCTGGCATCTGTGGTCTCTTAGACTCTGTAGAAATCTATCTAGATTAGAGACTCCTCCCAAAAGTGAAGTGTTTGTTTTTGTTTTTCACTACAGATTCTTTGCCTACATAACTTCTAGTTTTGTGTTTTTATGGGATTCCTGAGTGTGTGAATGCGTGCCTTTGTCTATATATGTTTCTTGTGCCTTTTCTCAGGATTTCTTCCTTCTGTATGTTTTTGTTCTATCCTGATTTGTTTAGTTAGGTTTTATTTTATTATTATTTTTAGATTTGTGTTTGTTTTCTGATGAAAGACAGAAAATAGGTTGGTCTAGGTAGGAGGGGAGGTGGTGAGGAATTGGAAAGAGTAGATGGAGGGAAAAACTAAAATTGGAATATATTGCATGAAAAAATGTCTATTTTCAATTTATAAGAAAGAAAAGGCAAGTGTTATTTTAGGAGGTTTGCCTTTTTGTATAGCTTGGTCTTTTTCCTTGGCAGCTTTTAATATTCTTTTTTTTTTTCTGTTTGTATAGTTTTGATTATTTTGTGCCAAAGGGATTTTCTTTTCTTGGTCCAGCCTATTTGGTATTTTGTATGCCTTTTGAACATTTATAGGTGCCTCTTTCTTTAGATTTGGGAAATTTTCTATGATTTTGTTGAAAATATTTTCTGTGCCTTGGATTGTTTTTTCCCCCTTCCTCTATTCCTAATAATTTGGTCATTTCATAGTGTCCCAGATTTCTGGGAAGGTTTTTTCCTATTTTTTTTTAAACATTTTTTTTTCTTTGACCAAGTTATCAGTTTCTTCTCTCTTTTCTTCAGTGCCTGAGAGTCTCACTCTCATCTCTAATATTCTGTTGGTGAGGTTGGCCTTGAAAGTTCTTCTTGGTGTTCCTACATTTTTCGTTTTCCCCCCAGCTTGTGTTTTCTTTGTTGACATTTGTCTTTCCACAGATTTCATTAACTGATTTATTCATGTCCTTTTTGGAGTTCTTGATCATATTCATAATGGTAATTTTGAAATTCCTGTTTTGTGCTTCAGCTATGCTGCATACCTCAGAGCCTGCTGTAGTAGTGTGGTGGGGATTCTGGTGGGGACATGTTGGCCTGGCTGTTACTGTTTTTATGCTGGCATCTAGGCATCTGTATTTGAGATGACTGCAATTCTATGTGTTGATACCTAGTTTTGTCGTTGTTAAGTGCATTTTCCATTTCTTGGTTTCCATTGCTCTCTCTGGATCTTAGGAGCATGTGGTCTCTATGGCTAGTCATGTAGCGATTTTTTTCTTGTTTGTGCTTTTGTTATTGTTATTGTTGTTGTGAGTCCCTGCTGTGTGGCCACTGGAGATCCCAGGTAGAAATAGGTAGAACTTGTTTTCAGATACTGGGAGCTAACAAGCTAGGATGGAGATGGATGGGTTAGAAGGGCAGAGAGCTGAGAGGGTCCACAGCGGGCAAGCAAACTGAGTCTGCCACCAGTGGAATCCAGTTTCCTGCCTGGCATGTCCAAGGTTTCTGGGGAGGGAGTGGCTAGGCTGGCAGTAAGGCAAAGCGATGGAGTGAGGAAGGAAGAGGGGGGATCGGCTTAGTTCCCTGAGAGTGGGGGCAGAACAGAAGGAGAGATCACAGCATGTCACCCTGCTCCAAAGCTGGAGATAAGACCGGAGATTGGAATTGGAGGAGGGAAGGAAAGTCAAAGTGACTTACTTGATTTCCTGGCCAGCAAAGCCAGTGAGTTTTTGGGAAGAGACTGACTTGGCTATTGGTAGGTAAAACAAAGGATTAGGGTGAGAGGGATGTAATTTCTTAAAAGAATTAAGGAACAAACTTTATATTGAGAAGAGAAATAACTTCCTTCAGAATAGCAGAGTTCCATAAAGGAATTGCCCTTCCTGACCCAACGGTCCACGGTTTTCACTAGACAAGATTCCCCACCAAAAGTCAGAGGACATGCACAGCTTTTAGAAACTGATTTGGATTAAATCTGTGAAAATTTCGTGTTCTTTATTCTATCTCCATAGCACACTCATTTCTTTAATCTGCCAATGGGTAGAATGCCACTACTGCACCCAGGAAGCAGGCCACCATCTCTCTAGTCAAACACTTACTGGAGCTTTCTATGACAGTTGTCATACACAGCTTGGTGCTGTTGGCATTGTTTACTTGTTTTCTCTTTCTGCTGTAGTTGGAATTCATCAAGAACAAATCCTTTCTTCCTCTCCGTATAAGTTTAGCAATGGACGAAGATCTAACAAGTTGGAGCTCACATGGGAGGTTTATGGGGGGGGGGGGCGTGTAGAGCAGGGCCTCTGACCCAGAGCAGAAGGAAAGAGAAAGAGAGGTGAGAAAAGTTTGCCTTTTATAAGGAGATACAGCGCATGGGCATAGGGAGAGTGCTCTACATGGTGGCTTCCATAGATACAGTCCTCACTTCTTGGCTGCTGCTGCTCACGTGTCCTGCTAGATCCCAGAGAGCAGGCAGGTGTAAATGCCTGAATGCTAACATTCTCCAGCCCTGTGATTTTCCTATGAACAGTGAAAGTGTCCTTGCAACATTCCAGTGAGAAGGTTAGACATAAAAGTTCACCAAATTTCTTTAGAAAATTGGGTTACTTTGCATGAGACATTTGCAAAAGAAAGAATTTGCAAAAGTAACGAAACAACAACAACAACACCCCCCCACACACACAAAAAAAAAAAGACAGAAAATGAGAGAAGAGGTAAGACACAGAGGGAAGGAACAGCATACTTGCAAATCTCCAGTTGTCATCCAGCATATGACATCATGTATAATCATCAGGGTCAATCCATTACAAGAAGACCGATGGTCCTTATAGATGCAGGGCCATCAGGGGTGTTTTATTACTACTGATCTGAACACAGAGAACAAAGCTTTTAACTAAAAAGTGATAGAGCCCATGACTGTATTTAAATCCAACCCAAGTTTATTTTAAGTGTATATAACTGACCCTTTTCCATATTTTATAATATACATATGATCTTTTCTTAAAGATGAAATTTACTCATGATTTGTAGTCGCCAAGAAGCAGAGATGCTTCACCACTTGAGTCTGCTTTCAATCGCTCTGTGTTGCTAAAACTCTCGGAAGATTAAAACGCTCTACAACAAAGTAAAAAGATTTGAGGTGTTTCTTGAGGGTTCATATTACTGCAATTACTGGAGATTGAATATCACTGCATCTTTCTCTTTTGCTTAGAAGCAGATTGACATTGGGGAAAGAGAGAACTGTAGCAGAGTATTAGTATTAATTTTTTTTTAACTGAACTAAGAGGTCCATGCCTCCAAATGTCCTATGATGATGAGTTCATCAAAGATCACACTTTACTCTCAACTTCTGAAAGTCAGGAGACATACAGTTCACACCAGTGATTTGGGCAGGTGTTCCCTACTGCAAGCGTATACTTCAGCAGCAGACCATATATCTAGAGAAAAAAAAATAATTATTTTGTTTGGCTATGAGACCAAGATCATAAATTGGTTAAGGGGGAGCAGGTGGGGGAGAAAGAAAACTAGAGCACATCATTTAGCTTTTGTTAAATATTCTTTCAACATTCAACTTTATATCACAAACTACTTCCTAATATTTACCTGTTTTAAAACATGTATTTTAATCCAAATTCCCTTATAATGGATCCAAATGTGTTGCTTATCTTAGGATACACAAATCCTGTCATTCACAATTTCAGTCTTTAAACTCTAGCTTGCTTTACCTTCACTGTTTCTCATTTACATTTCAAAGTCTGGAAGTTCTCATGTCCTTTGGAATAATAAATTTGACCCAGATAGGATTATTTTTCAAACTAAACAGAAAATAGTTCAAGCTGGTGTTCGTGAATGTGTGTTTATACAACCGAATGTGTTCTGTCTTACACAGTAGGGTTGTAGTAGGGTCAACAGGGAAGGGAGACATATACAAACACAATCTATGCCCACAACACGAAAATGTACAGGTATTCTGATGAATTCTTTCCAATTGTCAGAGAAAATTCAGAGCATATTGTAATAAGAAAACATTTTGTCTGAGTAAGATGTTTTCATATATTCATTTTTGTTAAACTTCCTAAAGCCAATTAGAGCTAATATATGGGAGATATAAGTGAGAGGTGAACAGGGAAATTAATACACATTCAGTACTTTTACTGAAAAGTGAGACATTTCTTCCCAAGTTGGAAAACATTTAAGTAAATATTAAGGCAAGAATGGTGGCAATGGAGGTCAACTGTCACCCACAATCAACCTACTTATAACACTATAGAAAGGAAGGTGCTGTGGTATCTTTCACTAGAACAAGATGAAATAGCAAAACTAATGTTTAACATTGTACATGTGTGTCTCAGTTGACCTGTCATACAAGTTCATGTTCTTGGAGTGTCAAAAACAAATCAAATTGGATAAAATGACAGAAAGAGTACTAGCAGGTCTAGATCGCTTGAAGAAACAAATCTGTCTTCTTTCAAATTTCCAAGGTCCTGCAGGCAAATACACCCAAGTAAAACATGCAGTGCAATGTGAACACACAGAGAAATCATATACTATAATGAAGCAAGCATAAACGAGTCCGCAATGCTTTACACTATGATGTCACCGTGGCCATGAAAGCTTTTAATGAGTTTTAAAATATAGAAATTATGATAACTTTATGTAAAAATATCCTAACTTCTAGAATTTCCAAATATAAAAGTCAGCAAACACAAAGTCAATAGAAGGCAAGAAATAGGAGATTATGCACAGCTAAAGAAAGAACTGATGAATCAGTCTAGCATAGACAAAATGAAAATGAAAGAAGTGATAGGTTGAGAATAATGTACTTTAAGATATGTTTGTTGAGCTTCCATAAGGAATAAAGTAGCTATTGAAATGGAGTGAAGCTGTCCTAGTGTTTCTTTTACTAACTTGAATGCCCTTGTGTTTGGGGCATAAGATGTTAATAATTGCAATGTCCTCTTGGTGGATTTTTCCTTTGGTGAGTAGGTAATGTCCTTCCTTATCTCTTCTGATTAGTTTTGGTTTGAAGTCTATTTTGTTAGATATTAAAATGACTATACCAGCTTGCTTCTTAGATCCATTTGCTTGGAATATCTTTCTCAAACCCCTTACACTAAGATAATGTCTATCCTTGGTGTTGAGGTGTGTTTCTTGGACATAGCAGAAGGATGGGTCCTGTTTTAGCATCTAATCTGTTAACTTGTGTCTTTTTGAGGGAAATTGAGACCACTGATGCTGAGAGATATCAATGGCCAATGATTGTTGATTTCTGTTGTTGGTGATGGTGATGGTGGTAGTGGAGTGTGTGTGTGTGTGTGTGTGTGTGTGTGTGTGTGTCCCTTCTTTTGATTTAAGAGGCAAGGTCTAGCCAAGTAGTAGTAGCACACAGCTTTAACACCTACATTCAGGAGGCAGAGGCAGGTAGATCTCTGTGCTAGAGACCATCCTGGTCTACAGAGTAAGTTCCCAGACAGCCAGAGATATACTGGGAATCCCTGACTCAAATGCCAAAGAAGGGAGGGGCTAATAATTTTCAAGAGTTAATGAATGAATCTACTTAGGGCTTTTAATGACATATGGAGGGATACAGCTAGATGTGATAGTGACAGTTTTGAATACTAGACACAGAAAACGTATAAAGCAATTGGATCAGCATTACAGTTTTCTCTAAAGGAACCTTATTTAGACTTATTTACACTTATTTTGGTATATCTACATTTGGATGCTAGAATGCTCTATAATATAATATTTAATATTGTGAGAAAGCAGTAATTGTGAAATTAGAACTAAATACCTTAACAATATTGTCTTCACAGTTGAAGGTCAAATAAAACTGTTTTCAAAAATATTGTAGTATTTCATCACAAAAGATGTTATCTATATAAAAATTTAAATTGTCATGTTGCATATAAAATAGTCTTACAAAGCAGACTGGAGCTCTAAGATGAAGGAAACAAACAAATGGAACGTAGCAAGCAAAACTGTATTGGTTACATGAAACAATATTCATTTGGGTATTACAATAGCCAAATAGACAACAACAGGACAAGAGCAAAAGCAATAAATATGCCCTAGTCCTCATATTACTGGAGAAAATTAATTTCACACATGGGTAAGTTAATTATACATTATAACTTTTAATGTACCACTGTATTATTATTGAATGCATAAATTTTGAACAAGTTTAAGGAAAAAATGGGACAATAATGAGAAAATGATCCATCTAGAATGCATAAACATGATAAAAATACCAAAAAAGGGAAGTTGAGATATAAAAAATAACAGCACTAAATGTAAGTATATTAGTTATAACATTAATTGGAAGGAAAGTATTTTATTAAAAGTAAATAGTTGTTTAGTTTCAGAGAGTATAAATGCAAAATAAATGCACTTTATGTTGCTTAATAAAAAAAAAAAAGGCCTCTACAGAACAGTGAATTATCAATTATTGACAGTGTAAATAAAGCAAAGCCAATAGGACTTCATATTAAATGACACAGACCTTTAGGGAGAAAAATATTTACTTAAAAATAGAGATCCTAATTTAATAATAATACAGGCTTCTTTCATGAGAAAGATATAACAAATTTAATCTCAAAATAAGTAATCCAAAATTCTATAATATTACTAAAACACAGACATTAATCTAAGAGAAGAGTTCAACATAATCTTCTCAGTAATTGATGGAATGAGTTGGCAATAATTTCAGTAATGGTGCTATGACTATTAGTGGCAGGATCCACAGAGTGCATCAGTAATGGATAGGCACTAGACTCTGAACACTATGTGGACTGCTAGGGGTAGGTGCACTATCACACCATCCTGGAGGAAGTCATATTAAATGCAGAAATGTGGGACTCCCATTGTACACCACACAAAAATCAAATACTATACAGCTGTAGCAAACTTTTGAAGTGCACAATGAAATCTTACATAATTCCCTTGCTGTCCAGTTGATTCCAAAGATTACCTGATCTGTGCACCAGGAATAGAGGATTGCTGTCTTAAATCACTTCAGAATACATATCCAATTTAACCCATATGGCATTATTTTTTGTGCCTAGCTATTGATTTTAATTATATGCAACCATCCAATGGAAGGCTTTGTGAGCTGGTGATAGTACAGATCTGCTTCTCAGCAAACACCCTCGTAACAGACATACACACTAAATGTCTAGAAGCATAGGAGACACAGTTTTTTACCTGAAGTCCCAATTCTTAATTTAGTCACACCAGTATGTGTAATTATGACCACAACTTTCATTCATCATTCCATTTATGGAAAACAACAACAAGAACCAGGCAATATACTAGAGAGCATGAACACTGCAGGGCCAACCAAGCTGTGGTGGCCTGAATAAGAGTGGACCCTATAGGCTTAAATATTTGAATGCTTAGGTGTGATGGCTATTCTTGGTTGTCAGCTTGACTACATCTGGAATGAATCACAATCCAGAAATGGAGCATGCACCTGCGAAAGATTTTGGTTTTTTTGTTGTTTGTTTGTTTGTTTTGGTTTTTGTTTTTGCTTGGTTTGAAGTAGGCGAGTCCACTTCTAATCCCAACCTTTGCCTGCTTGCCCCTGCCTTGCTAGCATATCCATTCTTCCACTGGCATTGGAGCCTATTCTTTGAGATTTCAGTACATGCTAAAGATCAGATGAGACGTCCAGCCTTGTGGACTTAGCAACTACTGGATTTTTAGACTTTCCATTCACAGTCAGCCATTGTTGGATTAGTTGGTCTGCAGTCTGTCAGTCATTCTGATAAATATTATACACACACACACACACACACACACACACACACACACACACACACACATTCATTCTGAAAGGTTTGTTACTCTAGAGAACCCTGACTAATATAATAGTCACTAGTGAGTGGTAGTGCTATTTGAGAAGGACTAGGAGTTATGGCCTTTTTGGAGGAAGTTTCAAAAGCCCATCCCAAGCCCAATGTCTCTTTATGTTCCTGCTCCATGTGAATCAGGATGCAAAACTACCTGCTACTCTTCCAGCACCATGTTTCACTGCATGCCACCAGACTCCTAAACATGATGACAATACACTAAACTTCTGAAACTGTAAGCAAGCCCAGTATAAATGCTTTCTTTATAAGAGATGTTACTGTCATGGTGTTTCATCACAACAACAGAACACTGACCAAGACACAAGACAAGCTTAGAAATTGGAGTTGATTTTGTATGCACTAAATATCACCTAACATATGTGTTGCAGAGTATTAAGTGTGCAAAGTAGTATTCTAGGAAATACATGATTGATTAACCAGAAAAGAACCTGGAGAGAGAACATTAGTACAGATATTATCAGGAATCTGCACAAATGTAGCTAACTAGTGTTTTTTAACAGTAACAGAATGAACTCTGACTTGAAAAAATAAATATTATCAGCCCGTATTCTTGAAGAAAAAAAAATTAATGGTACCATTATGCTGAAGAGAAAAGAGAAAACTCACAGTTACCAACAATAAAGTAAATTACTTGACTTTTAGAAGATAGAAATCATCAAAATAATTTGATACCAGCTAAAAAATGGGTTCAATTTGAATGGACAAAGGAAAACACATCTTTTTGGTTATCTGTCTGGTTTGTCACAGATTGGTCAAAGTGTCTGTGATATTCTAAATATGGGAAGTTTCAAAGTTAGATTAGATCTGACTTTGGGGCTCCAGACAAATTATGTAATTAATTGACATTCATTTGAGACTCATATTTGTTCAATCTGCCTGTAGAAATAGAAGCTAAGTAACAATGTATGAAATCAAAAGGATTTAGAGGACAGTAAATGTTATTGGGTCAGTGACTTTTTTATCTCAGACACCAAAAGGATAAAAGGATGGTGTCCCTAGATGTCAAGGCAAAAGTTACCTATGAAAGCAATGAATCTGAAGATCTAAGGGTTCATATGTCTGCTGCCTTCATATTTCTTCTGAAGCTTAGGGCTGATGTTTTATTTTCCTCCAGAAAAGTATTGATGTTTCATTGAAGCTAAAACCAATACATTGCTATAAAGGAGCTTTCAATAAAGGGACTGTACATTTGTCTCTAAGTAATGTTCACTGGACATGTAAGTGGAAGGAATAACAACAGAAGGCTGTATGCTTTATTGAACAGATCATTGGATGGAGGACAACAATTTTTGGAGTTTTATGTTAAATTATCTCTGAAAATTTTTGTATAAAGGGTATTTATGTACTTACAAAAGTCCCAAATTAAAACTTGTTAATAGTTTATGAGAACTTAAAACTCTTAATTTGTAAGATATGCAATCCTTATATTATGTGTGTTGCTATATTTTAAAATACCATTAATTAGAAACAATACTTTAACTTGAGTCATTGAAATATCAGCATTCTAAATCTTCAAGGACTGTTGTAACTATCTAGAGGAAATGTTCTGGAGTTAAATGAAGAGAAACAGTTACTGTTCTTTACTACTAGGGAGACATTTACCAAACCCTTTAACCTCCCCCCCTCTTTCTCACCCACTAAATGTTCAATATGAACTCTTTACCTATAATACTACATCACTTCATTTTATTAATCTTTATTCAATATCAATATATTAGTGTACCTGTAGTTCCACTCACTATAAATGATGTCACACTTACTCTCGGATCCCATATTATTTCTTTATAAAAAAGATTTAATACTTTTTGATTAAGTCAATTGGACATCTTTGAAAATAAGCTCCTTAATTTGCCAGTAAGAAAACAGAAAAACCAGAATGTTGATTGTTTGTTATTTATGGCTTCAACAGGTGTCTTAAAATGAGCCATAAGAAATTCACTGTTCGTTTTTTTTCCCAAGGAAAGAATGGCGTGTGCATTTGGCTGGTGTTTCGTGTGTCTCAGCATGACCCTTCCTCTTCATATGGTTCCCCAACAACGAGTGCAGGTGCCAGCATTCCATTGTGGGATAAAGATTGCACTTTCATTGTGAGATTTCCACCATCATTTCATCTGCTACTTTATGAAGAGTCGTTTCCTCTTTGGGGTAAGTCAGGTAAAACATCTGATGAGTCACATTTAACTTATTGTACCCCAATTTCCATTCAGGTAATGTAAGGCAGAAGGAGTACACCAAGTCTGCACAAGGCAGTGTGGCTTTCATCTTTAGGGATACATTCCTCCCTAAAGAACATACAGTCAAGTGAAAAAACCGCTATCGATAGATGTCTCGGTGTGTGCAAAAATTAATGATATATTGCAGGATCAATGCTATTTCTTCCTGAGGGATAAGGGAGAGGCACAGTACAGGTGGTGACATTTGGGCTCCTTTTGAAAGATGGATAGGAGACTGACATGTGAAGGAGAAAGGGTAGTTCAGACTAACAGTTTGTGTAGAGCTATGGAGCAGAAAGAACAAAAAGAAAGCTTTACTTATTAGGAAAACTGAGGTAGTCTTCACAATAATAGTGAGCAGACACACTGAAGGGGAGATTAGAAGCCCAGAGAACAGAGCAGAGTTAAACACAGACAATGGGAGGTGGGTTAGAAATATATTAGTGACACTGTTTCAGTAAGTACTTGTTAAATGCAGATATTAAAACAGAATAATGAATCCAAGCTCCAATGCCCACATAAGCATTCTGTGAAGACTAAATAGTAGTTATAATCCCTTATGAAAAGATTTACTTATATTTATTCTACATGTGCATTTGTGTTTATGCTCATATGAATGGAAGTATCCTCGGAGTTTAGAAGACAGCATCAGATGCCCTGAGCTGGAATTATGGGGAGTTTCAAGCTGTCTGACCTTGCTGCTAAGAACCAAACTTTGGTCCTCTTCAAGAACAGCAAATGCTCTCAACTGCTGAGCCATCTCTCCATTCCCACATGGATCCTTTCCATTAAGTTAAATACAGTAGTGTTTCTGACAAATTCTGTTTTTATTTAGTGCAACTTGGGATTTAATGGGGCCATCTGTGTGATCCTGAGTTTGGACTTAACCAGCAGAGGAGTTTCCTGAGCTCACCTAGGGATACATAACTGCTGAGTGATATGCCTCTGACTATCCCAGAACTGTTGGTTGACAATAGGTCAGCTACATATGGTAGGGTCCAATGGGTCCCCTCTGCCTTAATAGCTGTGAGGCAGACCCAACTCCTGCACCCCGGGTCCTGAATGTACACAGCTGCTGTGAGTTCATGGTTGCCAATGCCCAAGGTGCTCCAAAAGGGCATTTTATGATCCCCTTCCCTATCTTCTGGCTATAATATTCTTCCAGCATCATCTTTTTCTTTCATGCTGTCAAAGCTTTTGTATTTAAAACCATGACAATAAACCATATTTGATGGGTATACTTGGGCGTGATGAAGTAATCATCAGGTGGTAAAGAACCAGAATTAGGATTAGGGTTGAATGTATAGAACCAGACCTTTCATGTTAGAAAATAAGATGGGAACATTTTGTTTTGATAGTGACTTAGTTGTTTGTTTTTTTTTTTAATTTTAAGATATTTAATTGGAAAGTAAGGATTCTATACATTCAAAGTATAAAATACAGCAATCTGGCATCCATTTGATAGTATTGATCACAATCAACTTAATTAGCACGTCCATCTCAACCCATGTTGTGTGGCAGAATCTTTGAACTCCTTCATACCTGAAACTTTGTATTTCTTAAAGTTAATTCTTTGACATTCTCTTATACATATATAATGCATTCTGGTAGCTCCTCTCTCTTTTAACTACCTCCTAACTGTATGAATTCACCTCCTCCCTGGATATTGTTTTCTTCCAAAATCTATAATACACTGTAAGACCAACAGGGAATGAGATAAATATCAAGTAGAGTTGTACACATCCCCCTAGGAAGCAGCAGAAACAGGATACCACCAAGGTAAACAATTTCAGGATAGCAGTCAGATGTCAGACTTAATCTCTGTTAATTTTCCCCTCTATTCAATAGAAGCAAATGTAAAACTTCACAGTGTTTACAAACCTGGTTGACTGCATAAGAGAAGGAACCACCTGCTCAGGCATATAACTGGGGCAATGACTATGTCCCGCTTGGTTAAATGATTTTATAGTATGGCCTCAAAAGACAGAGGAAATGGACTCTGGAGGGGTTGAAAGTGTGAGTTGAAGCCATCAGCCTGAAACCAAAGCACTGATTTTATGGCTGAACCGCTAATAGTTCACCAAGAGCAACCTTGGGAGAGAAATGACAGCCTTGGGCTTTCCAGGGTTACAATCCACAAATTAGAATTTCAGGCTTGTTGTTCAAATGGAGGTGAATCTGGCCTTGTAAAGAAGATAAGAGATACTGTGGTTAGAATGCTTTTGGGGTTGTGATTGGCTTTGTTTATAACACTGAGTGTTCTTTTGCTGGATACCCCTTGAGAAAATAATTGTCAAAACGTCACTTCATGGTTACAGGAGGACATGAGATCTGAGGTTTAGAACAGTAAGTATGCCCCCACATTACTGTCATAACTGTAATTTTGCTGCTGTTATGAATCATAATATAAATATCTGTGTTTGTTGATAGTCTTAAGTGACTCTTATAAAAGGGTCATTCACCCTCCAAAGGAGTTGTGACCCACGGATTGAGAACCACTAATCTAGAGGCATAGATTTCATGCTTTTCAACATTATAAGACATTTTGTATTTAACTTTTCTATCCTTAACTCACTAGTATAGCAGTTGATATGTAAGTAAGAATTAAAATAAATACTCCTTTATGAATACAGAAATAACAGAAGAAGTCTGGAAAATTACATGAGATTTTAATTCCTATTTCAGATTACGGACTTTAGGAATATTAATATATTTAATTTTCCGGATATTTTCAAATTTATTAACTATTTTAATCTTATAGTTTGGTAAGGAGAGTGATACTATTCTCATTTAACATATGTCAGTGGGAGGCACTGGAGGGTTTCATTTCTTTACAGACATGGATGTAAATAATGAGTAATGATACTCATTATGATGTTACAGCTCTTCCAAAGCTTTTTTTTTTCTCACACTAGTTCCTGAATTAGTGTTTAAACACAGATATTATCCTTACTTGCAGTCCTCTCCTGAACAGCCCTGTCCTTTCACTAATGAAAGAGAAAGCCAGAGAAACATGGTTTCATGTTTCAGGTTACTAAAACACAAAGCCTTGCAAAGTTCATGGAAGATAGAAATAGAGAATGCTGAAAATAGCAAGGCTAAGGGAGGAGGAGGGCAATACAGAGGAAAAGGGAGAAGAAAGAGATAAATAACACTATGGATGCTTGAACAAGTCATAGGGAAGCATACTTTATGTTTATATGAAAATACATGAACTGCAAAAGCCAGAGGACCAGGATGTCTACTGCAAGATGATGCCTTCAGTATATGATGGGGAAGATGCACTCATGAAATCGTAACAACATGGTTGAGTATGCCATACCTGAGAAAATGACAACATTAATTGCCATATCATGCAGATGGGGAGATCTTACAAATGTCTACCCCTACATGAAGAGCTACAGGCCATTAATGGCTCTGAGAGACTCAGTCTTGTCCAGGGATGAGCTCCCCTATCCCAACCGATGCTCTAATGCAAAGTGGTCAGCATCAAATACATATACATTTAAGCAACACCAAATTGACTCAGAAGGATCTATATCTCTATCTATCTATTTATCTATCTATCTCTCCATATATATAACTATAATTCTTGCTTGATAATTGTTTTGTTATATGTAATTTTACAATGTTAAAGTTAACACCTTCCTTTTCAAAAAAAAGGGGGGGGGGAAGTGTTGTGGATATTGCTCTGTATTCTGTGAATGTGTTGCTCTGATTGGTTGATAAATAAAATGCTGATTGGCCAGTATCCAGGCTGGAAGTATAAGCAGGATAAGCAGACAAGGAGAATTCTGGGAAGAGGAAGGCTGAGTCAGAAGATACCATCCCACCATCCAGGGAACAGCATGTAATGACACACAGGTAAAGTCACGGAACACATAGTGACATACGGATTAACAGAAATGGGGTAGTTTAAGTGTAAGAGTTAGTCAGTAGTAAGCCTGAGCTAATGGCTGAGCAGTTTTAATTAATATAAACCTTTGTGTGTTTACTTGGGTGTGAGCGGCTGTGAACCAGGTGGGACACAGGAAAACTTCTAGCTACATATACATATAAGTACAATATAATTATATATATATATATATATATATATATATATATATATATATAATCAAGAGAGAGGAGTAGAAATAAGTTAAATACTATACTTGTGCATGAAATTATCAAAAATATTTAAAATTTTGAATGATTAAAAACAAGCAAACAATAATCAACACAAGAAATTTAAAAATGGAATGAGAAAAACACTAATCTACTATATTACCTCCAATATGCAGAATTGTTTTATTTTAATCATTGTTTTATTCTCGTTATTTCTAATTATAATACTTCTTGCCTGTGTTAATTGATATTGATTATCTACAAGAGAGGATTTAGAATTGCCTAAGAGACAAATCTGGGGTGTATCTGTGAGGGAGTTTCTAGACTGGGTGTACTAATGTGAAGATACCCACCCCCCCTAAACCTGAGCAGTACTGACTAGATAGAAAGGACAAAACAAACTGAATATGTACCTCTGTTTTTGACTACCAGCCAACTACTGCTCCTGGCCCCCCATGCCTTCCCTGCCATTGGTGTACCGTATCACCTAGAACCGTGAGCCAGGATAAATTCTCCCCACCTTAAGAAAAAGGAGCAATGGTGTAAGATAAGTTGCATAATTTGGGAAATGTGTGCAACCCCTGCTTGAAGCATTTGGATACTGTTGTCAAACAAATTGGGCTGTGAACTTAACATTTAGTCTCCAAACGGTATGTTATTCTTCTGAAAGTTGTCTTTAGTATAAAACAAGGAATGGGATAATAACAAATATAAAACAAAAAAGACAAAACACCATATGGGCAGAAAAAAAAGGGAAATGGCATGTGCAAGGTAACTGAACTCTTCAACACAGAGTCAGGCCTGTCTCTTTCTTTGATTTCTTCTTAATTTCAAGATGACCTGCTGCTTTCTAAAATTGCACCAAAACTTGTCACATGGCTTTTTAAAAGGTGTGCGATGGTTCTGTACCCATAAACAATAAAGATGCTTCTGGAAGCTACAAAAAGACCACACTTTCACTATGAATTTCTTTTGAAATGACCCTACAAAAAAAAGTGGCCTGCTTCTCTTCACACTAAATTACTGTACTTCCTTCCATTTCCTTAAAAAAAAAAAAAGTATTTTTAAAGTTGAAACTCCCTTCGGATGATTGAACTACAAAGAACCTGTGGGGTTCAAAGGCTGCCAGAAGGAATGCTGTCCCTGAGAAGAAGATTAACTATATAACAGCAGTTCAGGCTTGACCCTCTGATAATCCCAGAGCTCACTGGAATGACTATCTCAAAATTACTGCCCCTGTGATTTATTTACTGAGATGAAGTAGAGCATGGAGTGGAAGTTTCAAACTCTACCAAAAAAGTCTGGAATTAAAAATATTTGGTCTGGAGATGGCTGGTGATACACCAAGCCATGCAAATTTATCTGATTCTGAGAGGGGTGGGTATACACCAAGCCAGGCACATTTTTATTTTAAGTCATATTTCTAGAAGTAGTAGATAAATTATGTTATTGTGGGAACCTCTAAGCAGTGTAGTATTTTATCAGGATTTTATTTTTGAGGCCCTATAAAAATAGAGTTATCACAACAGCCTTTAGTAACATGAATGGTGAGGGGTGAGGGGGTGGGGGAAGGAGCCAAGGAACATCTTTGTTTAAAAAAAATAGATTTTTTTTTTTTTAGGTCTTCAGTAGACCATATGTCACAGCTGAATCTACAGCTCTTAAAATGTTCATGGGCAAGGTATAAATAAACACGACTATGCATTCCAACCACAAGATTTTTAGCTGAAGCAAAACATTTGGTGTGGCTCTCCAGAGTTGATCCTTGGTTATAGGCTCCAGTGAATGGCTGGTAAGCCTCCTCCATGTATCACACCAGACTCTGGAAATTTTTAACAAGATGTTTTGGGGATGTGAATGAGGGTTCTGCATCTCTCAGTGGCTCCTGGAGCTGTGCTGACTTGCAGAGAGTCTTGGCCGAGGCGAGGCAAGTGTGAACATTTTCACAGGGTGCAGCCTTTCTCC
Organism: Onychomys torridus; assembly: GCF_903995425.1. Classification (NCBI taxonomy): domain Eukaryota; kingdom Metazoa; phylum Chordata; class Mammalia; order Rodentia; family Cricetidae; genus Onychomys; species Onychomys torridus. Next base: position 8,596,204 of record NC_050454.1, on the reverse strand, counting down.
CTGTCTGTTTCTTCTGCTTCTCAGGCTGCTGCAGGAAGTGAAGCACAGACCTGCTAAGGTCTGACTTTCAGGTGACAGGCAAAACACTTGCATTCACCATTTCCCTGGATGCGTGATCGATGGCAGAAGTTGGAGCAAGTGTAGAGAAGAGGCCAGTGTGCTTTCAGAAAACATGCCAGTAGGACAAAAAGAACAGCAACTCTTTTCTTAGGCTTCTCACAAAAAGATTAAGACTAATGGAGGTATTTATTACCCTTAATTATATTCATAAGCATCTGGTGCCTAGAACACACTCGTAAATTAAAATACCTTTAAATTATATAAATTAGGTAGCTTTGGGTATTATTTGCATATTTTATGAAAAAGCCTGTAGAGACTAATATTGCCATTTCCTAAGGGCTGATAACTGTGATTTTTTTTTTTTTTTCTTTTGGAAAGTGGTTGGGAAAATACATGAAAGCAATAACAATTAAAAGTAAATAATAAGTAAAGTCAAACTATTTGTATGTGAGTATTTGAATAGCTAGTGTCAGGATTTACACCATTCAAACAGCACTGGCTTTATTAGGGTTGTATTTGACCAGTAACATTCAGGATTTTGTGTTTAATACCCCATATTATCCATTAGGAATATTGAATATTTTGATAAGGGAGATAAAAATCTTCCTTTTAACCATGTGATGAATAGCTTTCTATCAATATATGAATCGACTTTTAAGAAGGAAAGAAGGCTTGGGTCTCACTCATTAAACGGTCACAGTGCCCTGTGTTTTGGACTATGGAGTGGCAGCACACTATGACCAGGGTGCATGGGAAAAGACAACCACTCACCACATGGTCAGGAAACAAAAGTAGGAAGAAATGGGCATATGCCTGGAGTTCCAGAATCCCATTTGATGCCTAAGGGGCTTCTCATTAACTCGCACTTCTAACTCTCACTTCTAAATTCCATTATACCTTCTAACTGCACAAAGCTGGGGATCAAGCCTTGAACATATGGCCCAGGGAGGGATACTTAGGAACTATGAACATAGCATAGATTGTGTAAAAGGGTGGATTAAATTTTTTTCTGTGCTGAGTGACATCTCTATTTGGGATTTTTCTTCTTTGTCAGTAAGGCTCATTTATATTTAATTGATTTTATTGGGCATATGTATACATATACTCTTTCTGAGATAAGCTTATAGTTATATTAATAAAGTGCATACACCCACAACTTTAAGTTCACTCAGCATAGGACACTATATAGATACCTTGACTGAATTGTTAGCAGTTCATCAGCTCTAATATTTATATTTTAAGTATGATTAAAGGACAACTAATGGAACGTTTGGAAAGTTTTCTATAAAATTTAACCAATTATTAGAATGCTTGTATAAAAGGGGGTTTGATTTACAATATTCTTAATGTTCTTCTACAATTACTTATAAAATGCAAATTTTAAAATATCAGACTTAATGATTTTAGTTAAGTCATACTCTAAAGCTGATCTTTTTAGATCTAGCCTCCATCAAATATGTCTAAGTCATATGCCCTTAGCTCCTTATACATGAAAAGGTTCTGGAGCATCTGCTGTGTGTGTATTAGCATTTAGCCCAAGCAGTCCTTTGACATCTTGGAACAGTTAACCAGAGACCACTAAGCATGACGACTTCTTCCTGAGGCTGCAAGAGGTGAGACGCAGATTCTTAGGGATGAGGATAGCAAACAATAAATAAAGGAACATTTCCGAGTTTGATTCAGAGACAAGTTGCTTCTAAAAATAAAGAAAAGGGAGTGTAACTAAGTGAATAAACTGGCATTTTCATATATATTGAGGAAACTTCTCTTTAACCATCCCCTGATTTCAACTCCTTTGCTTTGGTTTTCATGATATATATATGAACTTGGGAGACAGGAATGGTAGCTTGTTTGTTAAAAATCTGTCTTTACAAATCTTTGTTTCTTCACCTTGTTCCTTCTTCAGGTGCACACAAAGATCCTGTAGAGCTCCCCTTTTACAAATTTGGAGAAAGTGCTGATGTTGCAGTTATTCATTGTTGTTTAGAAAATGTGACAAAAAGGATGTGTCAGCTTGATGATTCAACTAGATCATCGAACCTCAGCCTTCCTAATACTATGACCCATTTAATACAGTTCTTCATGTTGTGGTGACCTTCATCCACATCACTATTTTCATTACTACTTCATACCTGTAATTTTGCTACTGTTGTGAATCATAAACAGTCTGTGTTGTTTTCTGTTGGTCTTAGACAACCCCATGAAAGTATTGTTTGTCCCCAAAGGGGTCACAATCTGCAGGTTGAGAAACATTGTTTAAACCATTAACTCATAATTGATAAAATGAAGTCTACTTACTACTATTCTTTTTTGTGAAATGCATATTAAGTGAAATTAAAAATTAAAATTTCCTAAAATATTTTTAAAAGGCATAAAATAATTTAAAACTATATTTAGACTGTAGTAAATAACTATTCCTAAAATAAAACTATGCAAATGAGTACTGATACAAAGCATAGTCTATTCACATGTGTGGATCATCTGTAAATATACAAGTAATAATATTTGGCACAAAGTTTGAGTGTTGGCTATGGTGTTCATTGTTATGAGACACACACTCCTATAAATAATTTGAAAGATATTTTATGAAGGATGTAAGCAATGAAATTCTAAGAGAGATAGCAAAATTAAGAAGCAGCGTGAACAAAGAGAAACCAACACCTTGACTCCACAGCATCTTCAGTATATCCTAGTGATCGGTGCAGAAAGGGAGTGTGGCAAGTTGGGGCTTTTCCAAGAGGTACGTTATCATCCCGTCAAGGGAACAGAGTCCTATCATTCAATACTAAATGACATTGCTCATTAAATGAGTCATATAATGGATTTCTGAGAATAAATATGTTCAACTACAAACACAAATATTAAGTTTGATTTGTGTAATGTTACAAAGGACTTAATTTCTCAGTGGAAAATGTGGCTAGATGACCTCAGACGCATTCTTGTAAGAATATGAGATGAGAAGGCAATGTTTCCAAATATATAAATATAGGCTTCAGCACAGAATATAATTTAAATAAATTGAAAATTAGAATATATGGGAAAGATATTAGTTAGAAAAGTTTCTAAATGTCTTCAGCCCTTTCAAGTCTCAGAAGTATTCTAATTGATAATTGTTATATACTTTAGCCACACCAAAACATTTGCTTTCCTGATACACATGTGCTACTTTGTTTTTATGCCCTCCTGAATGTTTGTGAGTGTGTGTGTGTGTGTGTGTGTGTGTGTGTGTGTGTGTGTGTTAATGGGGAGGCTGCCCATTCAGAACTACTCTAAAATACTGCCCATGGTCTCTCTGGAAATATCTCTGATGCACAGATTGCACTAACACTAGTTCCTTTTGTTTGTGTATACTGGTCATAACTGTGGAGGTGTTTGCTGCTACAGTCATTGCCCTGAAATGATGGGTACAATGAACCACATGTAAGACATTTTGCTGACTTTCATTCAATCTTTTATATTAACAGATATCAATAAACAGGTGTTGAATAACTGAATAGCTTTCAATCCATTAACAAAAACAAAGTGATCACAGAATGTATTAGTAAAGAAAATGGATTTAGGGGTAATCTCTGATCTGAAGTGAGTGATAGGGTAGACCAAATGGTTCAAAAACCAGGTACTGTGGATAGTGGCTAAAGATGAAAATAACTCACAGTGATGAATTTTATTAAGCATCTTTTTATGGCATCACAGGCCACATAAAGTCATGTGTGTGTAAAAGATAACTTCATAATCTTCCAGTCATAGGAAAGATGCTCAGATAAGATCATCTAGTCCAGTTATTATCAACATGTGTGTCACAACCACTTGGGAGTGTAAAACAACCCCTTCAATGGAGTCACCTAAGACCATCAGAAAACACAGATACTGACATTATAATTCATAGCAGTAGCAAAATAACAGTTGTGAAGAGCAATGAAAATAATTTTACAGCTGGGGGTCACCACAACATGAGGAACTCTATTAAAGGACCACTACATTAAGAATGTACAGAACCACCAGTTTAAAGAATGTGCATTCTTATTATTGTTCATATTTTCCCTTACAAATTTGTAGAAGCAAGATGAAATTCTTAAAAATTTAGTAAGACCCAGCTGGGATCTCCTGCTCCCCTAAGCTTTCTTTCCCTCAAATCTTGCCCTTCATTACTCCCACTGTCATCCAGGTCGTTCATGTAGATCTCATCCATTTCTCTGTCATTGGGTGATCCTTGGGTCTTTCCTAGGGTCCTGTTTACTAGGTACCCTCCCTGGAGTTGTGTAGCAGTCTAGTCATCTTTGTTTTACATCTAGTATCCTCCTATGAGTGAATACATACCGTGTTTGTCCTTCTGAGTCTGCGTTACCTCACTCAGGATCATTTTTTCTAGATCCATCCATTTGCCTGCAAACCTCATGATGTCATTGTTTTTCTCTGTTGAGTAGTACTCCATTGTGTATATGTACCATAGTTTCTTTATCCATTCTTCAGTTGAAGGGCATGTAGGTTGCTTCCAGGTTCTGGCTATTACAAACAAAGCTGATACGAACATAGCTGAGAAAATGCCCTTGTGGTATGATTGAGCATTCCTTGGGTATATGCCCAAGAGTGCTATAGCTGGGTCTTGGGGGAGATGGATTCCCAATTTTCTAAGGAAGCGCCATATTGATTTCCAAAGTGGCTGTACAAGCTTGCATTCCCACCAGCTGGATCAAGAACAGAAAGGGGGAATGAGGAATAACAGACCATGATAAATGAAGATCACATGAGAACAGGAATAGGCAGAGTGCTCGAGAGGTCCCCAAAAATCCACAATGATATATCCTCTGTAGACTGCTGGCAATTGTCGAGAGAAAGCCTGATCTGACCTAGTCTGGTGATCAGATGGCTAAACACCCTAACTGTCGTGCTGGAACTCTCTTCCAATAACTGATGGAAGTGGATGCAGAGATCCTCAGCCAGGCCCCAGGTGGAGCTCCAGGTGTCCAACTGTCGAGAAAGAGGAGGGTCTGCAAGAGTGTGAATTGTTGAATCCAAGATTGCAAAAAGCACAAGGACAAATAGCCAAATGAATGGAAGCACATGAATTATGAACCAAAGGCTGTTGAGCCCCCAGCTGGATCAGGCCCTCTGGATAAGTGAGACAATTGAATAGCTTGATCTGTTTGGGAGGCACCCAGTCTGTGGGACCAGGATCTGTCCTTAGTGTATGAGCTGGCTGTTTGAAACCTTGGACTTACACAGGGACACTTTACTCAGTCTGGAAGGAGGTAACAGGACCTGCCTGTACTGAATCCACCAGGTTTAAATGAATCCCCAGGGGTGCCTTGATCCTGGAGGACTTGGGAATGGAGGGGAGGGGCTGGGGGGAAGGTGGGTGTAGGGGCGGGAGAGGGGAGGACAGGGGAACCCATGGCTGATGTATAAAATTTAAAACACATAATTAAAAAAAAATCAAAAAAGAATAAATAAAATAAAATAAATAAATAAATAGCTAAAAAAAGATACAAAAAAAAGATATAAAAAATTTAGTATGACAACACTCATTACTTATATGTGAATTAAGAGCATGGATTACTTATATTAAGAAGAGAAAATAAACAAGTTTTGCAGAGCATTACAGAGTCTAGTATCAGGGGTAAAAGAAATAACAATAGTTATATCAAGGATGCTGGACAACAAAGCTGTTGATAGCAATTTAGTCTCTAGCGGCAGATGGCCCAGGCTTGGATCCTGGCTCTGTCAAATGCAAGTCAAGTGCTTTTGGGAAATTATTTTACCTTCTCAGCTTTAGTATCCTAAATGCAAATGGACAGAATTGTAGTGTATTCCTTTAAAATTGTAATGTAAGTATTAAAAGAGAAAATAGTTTTAAAATATTCAGCATTTTTATTATCATTGTTATGGTTATAAGAATCATATTGTGAGCAATTCAAATACTCCATTGTGAATACCAATATAATGCTTGCTACTGTGGCTTTTAGGAGATATCAATTGAATTGGGTTGGAGAGTTTAAAGTTTTTGACAGGTGCAAATAGTTATTTCAGGCAGCATATTCCAAGATATGCAGGTGGGAGAACTGGCTGTCGATATTGCAATTCACTTGAAATATGAGGTTTATGTGAGGATATCCTAAGATATAGATCTAGAGATGTACAGAATCCCTTATCTGCCTGTCTATCTCAGACTACTCAATTGCAGCTGTCTTCTAGATACTATCTTGTTTTCTCTACAAACATTTAAACAAGGTGCTACATGATTTCCTGTCACTCGTAAAACCTTTACAATATTGTTGTAAAGTCCAACAAAATGTCCTAGGTCTTATGTACGGGTACTTGATGTACAGACATGACATTGGGACCCTGCAGGTATACACACCTAGACACTTAAGTGCAGGCATTTAGTGGTATTGTTCATGAATAGTATTAATGCAAATTATAATGAGGAGAATTGGATGCATGACAGTATATTGTGTAATTGCAGAATAGCTGCTGAGAACACAGTGTAATGCCCAAGTTAGATGGTCATGAGCATCTTTTGTCTTGTTTTACATAAACACTTTCAGTGTTAACCTGTCCCTTTTCTCTCTACAGACTATAGGCAGTGCAAAAGACAGATAGTAATGTAATGCACAAAAGTGTGTTCTCTACTATAATGTTAACAAAGCAAGAGAGACAGTAGGAGCAGAGGCTGCTGTCTAATCATTTATTCTGTCAGTTACCATCTCTAGGGGTAAGAACATCTTACTTTGTGTCTTTCATTCATAGGTACCCCAGCTCACAAGGATGTAATTTAAACAATTCACTTCAATGTAGCTTATAGAGCATCTATCCCAAACCAATATCAAACCAATCTCTGGGGAAGAGAACAGAAGGGATAAAATTGAGAAGGGCCATGGCCTTGGACCCTGTGTGCTCATAATCCATGCAAAGCAGACTGTGATGAAAAGATTCCAGAAGGAGATGTATTCCTCAGAGGCAAAATGGAAATGGAAACTTCAAGGTCACTGATGTTAAAATGTGTTAGAACTTAAAGGATGTTAGGAATTTCATAATTACATAGTACTGCATGTTGGCAGATATAATAAAGAATTATTAATTTTGAAATATTTTGTGGGCATAAAAATACTTAAGAAAAGACTCAGAATCTTGCAAGACTACATATCTTAAAAAGTAGAGCTGGCTGGCATGATCATTTTGATTAGCAGTGTGTTTTATGGAGTATTTCCTGTCAGCTTCAAAATACTGTGTGGAATAAAGATTACTTATGTCCATCATTCACCCAATAAACAAACAAAAAATAAATAATAAAATGACAAGATGGATGGAGACAGCAGGAAATTGTATTCAAGTACACCTACACTTTAAAACCATGCTCTTGTCAATACTTCAAGAAAGCTTCTGTTGTATAAGAATGTGTGCTCAGAAAATATGAGGAATGGAGACATGGAGAAGGGCACTTGGAATAAGGGGGACAGCCATAGCTGCAGGACAAAAATAAAGATCACTAGCTGGCGTGGGAGTGGAGATTCTGGAAGAGAAGTGTCTGGAGTCCATTCTTCATAACAACATACGTTCTTCTGCAACTTTTGGTCATTTAATAGCCCCATATCTCCTTTTTTTCTTCTTCTCTAAGACATGTGACTGTCTTCATGAATACTAATAAGTATGCCAATGGACTATTTTGAGAATCAAAATAAGAAACATAAAATACTTAGCACAGTGCTTGATTATCACAGAGATTAATAAATACTAGTCATCATTATCCTTATTAAAGTTGCATTACTGTTCTTGACATTCATTTATGATGCAATGAATAATAGAGTTTATACTGCTTTAGTGTTGCCTTAGAGAAAAATCCAAGAGCAGAGTGACCTCGCCTCATTGGTGAGAGATGCCAGATCATCTCAAACTCCTAATGTCTAGAAATTTAGGAAAGAACTTAGCTCTGTGCTGCTTGCAGTTCCAGGAATCTGAAGCTTTCTCATTAACAGCCCAGCATGATGCCTGTACCTAAGCACACCATATATTTAATGCTTCCTTGTAGAGCGCTTCTTTTAAGAGTGGGGTTATAGTTAATTATGTAAATATATTTCACTTCACTCCTACCCCTGCTTGACTGAAAGTTCCCTAGCGGCATAGACTAGGCCAAATTTATCTTCCTACACATCTTCCTGATTGGTACATAGGAGACCTTTAACAGATATTTGCATAATGAGTGCCCTCTTGGGTGAATGGAGAAATTATAACATTTTAGAAAATTTCCCAAGTGACTCATCAATTTCTCACTGATGTATATTTCCCTAAATAATTCTACAAGTCTTTATAAACAGCAATATAAGTTCCTGGAGCTCTGGCTTGGACAGTTTTGGTTCTGAACTTCTCATTTCAGCCTGTAAAATTAATGAAGTTGTATTAACAGTATAAAAGTTACTGGTTTGTTAGCTCAAGTGTCCTTTACGTCTCAACTAACACACAGGTAGTCTTCAGCCTCCACAACCCTATTATTGAATACAGAAAAAATTGTCAGATAGGTCAGCTATTGACAGAAACAAGAAAGCAGAGTACTGGGTAAGGAAAAAAGACAAGATTTTAAGAACATGGATTTTACTCTTTTTTTTTTTTTTTGCTTTTGTTTTGTGATACACTAGATTGAATTTGGAAGGAAATATGAAATGTTCCCCTTTATTTACACCATATTTTCACAGATACTGCATTTAATCTTCTACATGAACTGTGAGAGAGGGTATGTTTGTTTTCTGTGTAGCACAGTAGACTTTCAAAAGTGTCATACTGTTCCATATTATCTTAAAACAACTCTAAAATAGATGGTTTGGAAAATAGTGAGCAATTAATAGTGATGTTAACACTTTTTTGCTGCACGAATCCCAAATGGTCTTATAACAAAAAACTCAAAGCCAGATATTGGAGTAAATGCTGAAAAATCAGAGAGACAAAGGAACGAGTCACTAGAGAAACTTCACACCACTATAGAATCCTCAGCACAATGGAAGGGGAGATTGTATCTCCACAAATCCTCAAATGTCTCAGAGTCCTCCACTGAAAGTGTTCTAGTTCCTGCTTTATAGGCCTTTCTCTGCCCAGCCATTTCACTTCCTTCCTAGCACAGGGATTAATGGTGTGTGTGCTTCCCAAATACTGGTAGCAAAGGCATGAGATATCAAGTACTGGGATTAAAGGTGTGTGTCACCAATGCCTGGCTCTGTTTCTCTCTTAGACTGAGTCAATCTCATGTAGTCCAGGATGGCTTTTAACTCACAGAGATTCAGATGAATCTCCACCTTCCAAGTGCTAGGATTAAAGGTGTGTGCCACCCTTGCCTGACCTCTGTGTTTAATCTAGTGGCTAGCTCTGTCTTCTGATACTTAGGCAAGCTTTATTTAATAGACAATATATCACCACACATTTTTGGAAAAGGAGAAGTAGGGGCTTTGGGATACTAAAATTTCATTTTTATTTTGTTTTGATGTTTTATGTAATGGATATATTTTTCACATTGATGATATTTTGATTTCATGAGATCATATTAGAAAACTATTGTTTTCAGATATAATATATATATGGTGATGTATATATTTTATATACTTAAGGAAGAATACTAATTTAACTTATTTCAATCTGACAACCTGATAGGTTCCATCTTACAATATGCAATCATAATCCCACAGAGGTATTAAGCTGGCCTACTCTGTCTTTAGGACTATTTCTAGAACTTGTCCTTGTAGTAAATTGTATATTGTTGAACTTGCCTAACCATAGAAAGACATGTAACAAATAATAACACTGTGAGCTAAAACTCATTTAAGATTTAAAAACATGTATGATCTCACAATGGCTTGATAGATGTTGTAGAAAGGAACCCAGTTGTTACACATCCTCTACCCATATCCATCCTGATCTCATTCTAGTTCATCTTATCCATTTCCCGACTTCTTGAATTTGATGTGCTATGAACAAAGTGATTTATCAGAAATGAACAAGACAATTTTCAAGCTTAGCCTCAAGGAGTCCAGGAAGCATCTGTTTGTTGTCTTGGGCATTCTATCTCTGTCTGCAGCAAGTTCATATCAGAGCCTAGGTGGATAAAGACTGTGGGCCACCCATGTGTCTCAGAAATGAGAGACATCTCAATGAAAATCAGCAAAGCTAAGTTCACCACTGACTACAGGTGACTGTGGAGAGAAAACAGAACTACTGAACCAAGTCTTGTAGAAACTGCCTGCCACAAAACTATGAACCACAGAGCTTGAGTTTGATTAAGTGAGCTTAAGGTTTGCGAGGCAGCAACTGCTGACAGATACATTCACATTACTGGTATGTATCTCTACTAATATAGCTACTGGCATGCAGCTCTAGAGGTGTTCTCAACTCAAGAGCTGGTTGACACAGTTAATACAGTTCAAAAATATCACAAAGGAAGGTATATATGGCAATAATAAGCAATAATGAATATCTCACCAAGTATTCTGAGTACACTGACACTGGAAGTCACACTGAATGAGATCTAGACCTTTGAGGGGAAACACTGAGCTTCTCTCTGTCTAACACAGTGATTGGTGTGGGTTCATTTTATTATCTCTATTATGTTGAGCTATGTCCCCTGTATCCTTAGATTCTCCAGGGCTTTTTATTGTGAAAGGATGTTGTCATTTGTAAGAGGCCTTTTCTGTATTGAAGGAAATTATCACATAATTTCTGTTCTTGATCTTTTTAATGTGGTGGAGTACATATATTGATGTATGTTTGTTGAACAATCCCTAGATCTCTGGAAGCCAACTATATCATGGTTAACAATCTCTATTAAGTGATTTTTAATTTTATTTGCATGTATTTTGAGTTTTTTTTTACATCTCTGTTCATTAGAAATTCTGGCTTATTATATCCTTTTTCTTATTGTTAAATCTTTGGTTTTAGCATCAGGGTAATACTGGTTTCATTGAATGAATTTGGACATTTTCCTTCCTTTCCTAATTTATGGAATAATTTGAAAAGTACCGTTGCTAGCTGTTCTTTGAAGTTGTGGTTGACTGTTCCACAGTAACCCTCTGGCCCTATAGCTCATTTTAGTTAAGAGATTTTTTTAATTACTGCTTTTATATCATTGGTTGTTAGGGTTTATTTTATTAATATTTAATTATATACATATGCATGCATGTGTATCTGTGCATGTAAGTGTTGATCCCTACTAAAGCCAAGGTCATTGGATCCCCCGCAGTTCTTCTTACAGGCAGTTGTGAGCTGCCCAACGTGGGCACAGGGAATCAAACTCAGGTCATCTGAAAGGTCAATTTGAACTTGTAGCCAGTGAGTCATCTCTCTGGCCTCTAGTATTTTCCCTTAGTTTCTGCAGACAAGGTGAGAAAACGATAAAGTGAGCTGGGGTAGGTGTTGGTCTCGTCAAGTTTCAGCCTCTTACAGTCATGAGTCATTACTTCTGTACCACTTATCACTTTTCCAAACTCTTTAATGAACATTTTCACATTTGGGTGCAGTAATGAGCCTCTGGAGACAGCCAGCAAGGGATGGTGATTTTATTTTAGAGAAGAGAAACCCAAAACAAAGGAAGCAAGTGCTCCTCAGACATTAGCAGAAGGGCAGGGACGGAACAGATGTTGCTGACTTTCCATGCATCTCAGGGGATAACTTAGCCATTCTGCTGCAAGGGTATCACTACTTGCATCCCTCCTCTGGGCCGAAGGGACAGAAAACCCTGGTCTCTGGAAGGCTTAGAGTCCAAGAGTCCTTCATGGCTTTCCTCTAGCTGTCCAGAGGGTACCCCTTGAGATAATGCAGGAAGCCAAAGGGCCAGAGGAGAGAAGAGGACTGTGTTACAGTGGAAGATGCCTTAAAATTTGTGGACAGAGTACACACATATTTTCACACAGAGACATGTTAGAAGCAATGACAAATGTGCCTCTGAGGTTTTCTAGGGAAGATTTGCTTAAAGCTGGGCATCCAAGCTGCAATTTGAAGCAAAGCAGCTCTGTCCACACATTTGCCATTCTTTTGCTTCAGATGGGAGAACCCTTTATGCATTTCTTGTGGTGCCAGTGAATTTCCCCAGCTTTTGTTTATCTTGGAAGCTTGGTGTCCATTTCTGAAGGCTAGCTTTCTAGGTACGGTAGTCATATTTGGTATGCTATTTTTGTTTTAGGAATGTGAATGCAAATTTTATGGTTTCCTGGTCTCCAAGGTTAGTGCTGAAGACCTGCTATCATTCTACTGGAGGTTCTTAAATTTGACAAGGGACTTGGCTCTTGCTGTTCTTAAAAGTCTTTGTCCTGCATGTTTTTATAAGTTGGACTTTAATGTGGTGTCAGGTTAAGGCCTCATTCCATCAATTCTGTGTGAGGTCCTCAGGCCCTCGTGGGTGTCCACATCTCTTAAAGGTGATACTCATCTGTTTCACTGAGTAGGTTTTCTAGCTCTTTTCATTTTCCTTGTATTCAGAGATAGTCAAGCTGTATTAATTTTTAAAATGATGTCCCAGAAGTCTCAGAGAATTTCTGCATTAAGGTGTGATTTTGTTTAAGGTATTTTACACACCTGACTGGTCTCAGATATTCTTTCTATTGCTTGGTCTAGTCTGCGATGGAAGTTTTCAATATGTATTTTGTCTGGACTATTCAATCCTTTATTTGCATTTGCATTTTCATGATGTCACTCTCTTTGCTGAGTTTCTCTTTAATATTAGAAATTGTCTTTCCAATCTGACTAGGATATCTGCATTCTCTTAGATGTCATTGGTCCTTCTTAGAAGCATTTCTTATGAATACTTTGTTAATACTATGTACCCTCTTCTGGGATGTTGCTAAATGTGTTATTATATGTTATCATGCTTTCACATGTGATGTCACAGTACCTTGCATCTCCACACTTCCAGTGCTCCTATATTGATACTTGCTTACATGGCTGTCAGTTGCCTCTACAACATTGATAATGTGGTATTTTCATTACAATGTTTTTTATTTAATCTTATGATATGCCTTAAGGGGCCCATTTGGCAGTCTAAATTGACTTTGATTTTCATTTGGTATCTTACTGGAGTAGCTCCTCAACTATAATCAGTGACACCAGAGGTGAAGGCAGTGTTGTGAAGAACATGCCCTTCAAGCCAGGCATGTCACATGGGCTTAGAGCACACTTCTGAAGTCCTGGCAGTGATATGTAGATTATTGGCATCCAATAGTAGAGAGAGGGATGTGCTTTCTTTGAGGTAGTATGGCACAAATGTCATGGGAGTAACCAACCAGTTTATGATTAGAATTACATCCCAATCTACAAAATAAAACCCATAACTGCCACTATTATTGGAACAAAATCTGTGGCTAGACAGGCCAATAATTCTAGGGGAAAACTTACTACTATTATTGTACAAAATGGACATAGTATCAAACCAACTCCTATTTACTTATCATTATACTCATAGACTCATTCATCTCTCAACTCTATCAGTGAAACTTCTATTTGCAGTATTTCATAATTAACTCAGAGACCCACAACTTGTCAATATTCAGAAAATAAGAGAGTTCAGAGTGTTCAGCCCTAAAAGGAACTTATAGACCATATTCCACTTTCCAAAAGCTCAGGAATCATAAAGAAGAACAGAGTTACATCATTGGCATAAAAATCTATGCAAACAGAGATAATAATCAAATTAACAAAGTTAGCTTCAGAGACACATATATCATGTATTTTCTCTCACTTGTGGTTCCTAGAATTTATATTTTTGTAAATATATAAATGGGTACATAAAATAATTTACTTTCATATATGAAATGTAAATGAAACAGGGTAATGGAACAAGAGGAATGAAGAGGAGCAAGGAAAGGCAAGCAAAATTGTAGTTGGAGACCTTCTCTCCAGCCCCCGCCAAGCCCTGTTAGACAGCCCACTTATAAAATAAATACACAGACATTTATATTATTTAAACTGCTTGGCCATTAGCTCAGGCCTACCGTTGTCTAGCGTTGTCTAGCGTTGTCTAGCTCTTACTCTTATATTTAGCCCATTTCTATTAATCTATACTTTGTGACGCGGCTCATGGTTTACCAGTACCTTACATTGTGCTTCTCATGGTGGTGGCTTGCAATCTTTCTGCCTCCCCTTCCTGTTCCCAGAATTCTCTTCTCTGCTTCTCCCACCTATACTTCCTGCCTGGCTACTGGCCAATCAGCATTCTATTTACACAGAGTGATATCCACAGCACAAAAGGATGGTGAGGAACATGTGGGCATATGCTCAGTGTGCGTGTCAGACTTGCAGGAAGCTTAAATTTCAATGAGAGAAGTACCAATTCAAAAGAATGCTTCCTAAGCATCATATTCCTATATTCTAATGTATAGCAGTGCCTCATTTTCATGTCAAATTAGAGTAAAAATAAATGTTATAATTTGATCTATATTGCTTATAGAAAGTAAATGCATTTATAAGTATCATTTGTCTTTGTGTTGTATTTCTGCTTTATCTAGAATACATGATAGGTGTATGACAACAAAGGATTGCTGACAGATGACAGGGAAGCCCTCCCAGGTTCACTGTCTGCAGCTGTGATGACACACCATGACAAAAAAGCAAGGTAGGGGAGAAGGGGTTCACTCTAGCTCACAATCAAGGTTACAGTCCATCATGGCAGGGATGTCAGCAGCGAGAGCTTGGCTGTCACATCACTTCCACAATCAAAAGCAGAGAGATAATGAATTTGTGCTTGCTTATTACCCAGCTAGCTTTCTTTACTCTTAGACAAACCAGGGAATGATGCCCTGCCTACACTTTTTAGGCTAGGTCTTCCCATATTATTTGTGGCAGTCAAGATGATCTCCCCCAACCCATGCCCACAGGACATTCTGATATAGATAAACACCCACTGAGACTCATTTAAGGCCGTGCCACACAGACATTTAAAAGTAACCATCATACTCATTTAGCACATCTGGGGATGACAGCACATTCTTGGGGGTCCCTTAGTAGAGGTAGATTTTTTTTTTTTTTTTTTGCTTATTTAAGAATAAATTTTGCCAGGTGGTGGTGGCACATGCCTTTAATCCCAGCACTCGAGAGGCAGAGGCAGGTGGATCTCTGTGAGTTCAAGGCCAGCCTGGTGTACAAAGCAAGTTCCAGGACAGCCTCCAAAGCTACAGAGAAACCCTGTCTCAAAAAAACAAAACAACACAAAACAAAACAAAAAAAAAACATAAAAAAAAGAATAAATTTGATCTTTGAGGATATTGAGTGGCTTGTCATCCACATGATATCCGAGGTGATAATCAAATTCAACTTTTTGTTTATTTCTATAGGGAAGATAGGGTTAACTATGAAAATAATATTTTTTTTCTTCTTGTTGCTCAGAAATCCTGAACTCAGTTCTCAGACAAATACATTTATCAGTAAATGAATAATGTGAATTCAAACTTTCTTAATATTCACCACTGTGCAGTGTGTGTGTGTGTGTGTGTGTGTGTGTGTGTGTGTGTGTGTGTGTGAATGCATGTGCATGTGTATATATTTGTGTGTGCATATATATGTGAAAATACAGGATAAAAGCAGAAGATACACCATGTGTGTATGTATACATATATAGATAGATAGATAGATATGATGTACATATATATCATATATACATGTACGTGTATGCATATGTGTGCAAAAAGAGAAAAGGACAAATCCAGGGTACAGATGCACATGTAAGTACACATCTGCCTGTGTAACTGAAAGAATGAAAAATGACAAAGACAGAGACTATGACGGAAATAGGGAAAGATTTGTCATTGGAATTAATGCTATTTAAATCAACAATAGTAAAGGCATCCTATAGTTGGTAGGCCATGCTTCAACTGCATCTTATAGATTAACATGTAGTGTCAGACCCTCAGAGCAATGTTGTGTTCAGTTCTGTTGCAATAATTGGTCCAATTTTCCTCATTGTTTAAATGCTCTACTGCTGAGAGGTTTTATCAGTATGTTCAAGAACACCAGTATGTTATCATAGGGAAACAATCAAATGTTCTTTTTTTTTTGTATTATTAGTTGGCATCTAGTTAACTTAAGATATTTAGTTACTTAATACACATGAATTGTCAAGGCAGGACATGATGTACAAAATGTTAAAACAAACAAACAAAAAAAACCAAGCAAACAAAACTAAAATAGGAAAGAAGCCAAATTTGAAAGTTTCCCATTTTACTCCTTGGAGTTCATATTCCCACTGGCCTGACAACATGTACTGTGAAGGGTTCATTAAATATTATTTTTTTTATTTAAGAAATTATTTTATTCATTTTACATACCAACCACATATGCTCCTCTCATCCAGCTTTCCCCTTCCACATCCCCCAATCTCTGCTTCTGAAAGGGTAACACTTCCCATGGGGAGTCAGCAAAATTTGGTACATTCAGTTGAGACAGGGCCAAGCCCCTCCCCCTTGCATACAGACTGAGCAAGGCACCCCACCATAGGTAATGAGCTCCAAAGAGCCAGCTCACAAACCAGGGCTAGATCCTGATCCCACTCCCAGGGGTGCCTCAAACAAACCAAGCTACATAACTGTCTTCCATATACAGAGGACCTGTTCTTCTGATCACTTTCTGTGTTGTCCAAGTTTCCTTCACTGGGACAAATGCCTGAAAGAAATAGTTTCAAAGGGAGAGGGTTGTTTTCGTTTGTTGACTGAGATGTTTCACCGTAGGTTTGGCTGACTCTCTTGCTTTGGGACTGAAGAGAGGAAGAAGCACCATGGTGGAATAGCTTGAATAGGCCATTGCCGGACACAGATCCACATGCAAATGCCTATTGAACTATAGGCTGGCCCCATCACCTTTATGTGGTGGTATTGTGTTCCCCAAAACATTGTGCACCCTAATAAATTCATCTGGGGTCAGAGACAGAACAGCCACAATATTAAACAAAGAGGTTAGGCAGTGGTAGCAGACGCCTTTAATCCTAGCATTCCAGAGGCAGAAATCCATCTGTTCAAGGATACAGCCAAGTGTGGTGACTCACACCTTTAATCCCAGAAAGTGAGCCTTTAATCCCAGGGAGTGATGGCAGAAACCAGAAACTAGAAGCATTTGGCTGGTTAAGCTTTTAGGCTTTGAGCAGAGCTGCTCAGCTGAGATCCATTCAGATGAGGACACAGAAGCATCCAGCCTAAGGAAACAGAATCAGCTGAGGAACTGGCAAGATGAGGTAGCTGTGGCTTGTTCTGCTTCTCTGATCTTCCAGCATTCACCCCAATAACTGGCCTCAAGTTTGATTTTATTAATAAGATCTTCTAAGATTCCTGCTACATCTGGTGCCCCACGTGGGGCACCAGATGTAGATGTAACCATCTTGTTAAATAAGAAACACAGAGCTAATGCAGTGATGAAAGCCCAAAAGGTCATAGTAATAGCTAAGTGCTAAAACCTTACCCTTCACTGCCGCTCCTGTCCTTCCCTTAGCAAGAGAGCTACTTCCTGTGTTTTTGTCTTTTTTATAGACTTTCTGTTCTGCCTCCTCATAGGTTGTAAACCCAACCACATGACTTCCTTGTCACTTCCTGTCTGTACAGATCTCCAGGTCTTCTATGGTTGGTATTGAGATTAAAGGCTTGTGTCTCCATGCTGGCTGTATCCTTGAACACACAGAAATCTGTCTGTCATGTGATCTGGATTAAAGATGTTTGCCACCACTGACTAGCTTCTGCTATGGCTTGCTATTAGGTCTGACCCCCAGACAACTTTATTTATTAACATACAAATAAAATCACATTTCAGTACAAATAAAATATCACCATACCTTTTAGTTCCAACCAACTATAAACCAAGCCATCAACTCATGAAGCTGTGGACATATTTTAGATTCAAACCCCAATTCTATGTTTCATTGTCTGTCTCTCTGTACTGCACCTAAGTCTGAAAATAATGACATATGGGTTTAGGGTTCTAGGAATTTTATTAAATTGACCCCTAAAGATTACCCTCTGTAGGAGCCAAAAGCTGCAGTCCAGCCATACCCTTTTATTTCCCCCTTGTTTCTTCAGTTTCTGTTATTTACCAATAAACCTCAAATACTTCCATCTTTTAATGTTCTAACTCTTTCCAATTTGACCTTCCCTCTGAGAGGTTTTGAGGTTATTTTCATTCTATAGTTTCCAAATCTTAGAATGTTTCTTCCTCCTTGTTTTGTGAAACTTCTCTATTAATTAGAGCTATTTTGTTTGCAAATGATTAGAGAACTTAATTTGGTGTGAAAGCTAAATGGCCTTGCTAATGTTCCCAAAATGAGCCTACTGGATGTTTTCCCATTTATGAAAGAAAGCTTTGCAAAGAAAGAAGTTAATTCTCAAAGCAGACACGTCTGAAGTCTACCTCCAAGAGCACACAGTGGGGACAGCCACAGGAAAAGGAAGCTGTCTGTGTGAAGTGGGATGAATGACTGGAGATGAGCTAATCCACAGGCTGCACAGGTATGAGCCTGTGGTTCTTCATGCAATGTGTTTGTGAACTGGAGGCGATAGCAGGAGCTGGGGTGTACTTTTTGAACTCCTAACATCAAATAGTCAATCACTGAACACTTACAGAGGTAGGACCCATGGAAAAGAAAAGTGACATTCGAGTCCTTGAAAAGTAACTGAGGCAACATTATTGCCATAACCTGCTCATCAGAGGTTTTATCCAGAGCAAACAAGGGGGGAGAGAGAGAGAGAGAGAGAGAGAGAGAGAATTTCAATACAATATTCAGCTGCACAGTCACAAGCCTTTGAAAGTTTAAAACTTACCAACACTTTAAAGTTTACCAAAACAAGTCACTAAAAATTAATTTTAAAAATAAATCAAATGAAGCTAGAGTATCTATTCAGTGTTTACCCCGAGTTTTACTATTGTCAGAATTACACAAGAAGAAAAATCCAGTCTCAGATCCAGCTGTATTAAAATAAACTGGCTGTGGTGGGGTATACATTAACGCTAAAAGAACAAAGTGAAAATTTGTGCTCCTGGAGACAGGTTACCTTTTTACTCCCCTTTATGTTACCGTCAACCTACCGTGAAAGTTCCTCTCCCATCTCTAAATAAAGCTTAGAGGTGTGAGGAAAAGGGCCCAAATTGTATATTCTCTGAGTCATGGGAGATTTGTGTTTCTCTGGGCCAGGGTGAATGTGGTTTGTATTCAGCTAGCACTCACAGGAATGGCAGTTAGTGCTGCTCTCTGCCGGGTTCTGTGTTCTTCATGGTTTACCTGAAGCAAAGCTTGAGTGTTCGAAAGCCCTACAGAGCATCGTTCAAGCTACTGATGGCACATTCTGCTGTAGAGAACTGACCAATCATATATCCAGGCTTGGGGACAACACACATTGTAACAGAGTGCACCAATGGGGATGCTTCTATTAGAAATACAAAACTGATCCTGGTTTAAATCGCCAGAGAGAAAACACAATAACACAAAATTCAATGATTCTGACTTAGTGGTTAGAAGTTGAGAATGCAAATTACAATGTTCCTTCTTTTATGAACAAAAATGTGAAAAATAAAAAACGTATTAAAACCCCTTTCCTGTTGTACGGCAGTCAGAGACATCTCTCTGATGTTTTGTAAAAGCATGGTCTCCTTTTTCATTAAAATCTGGCTACTCACCACTATAATTGCTTTTACCTACAAGGTCTCATAAGTTGGCTTGCTGCTGTACCTTTATGCTAAGGAATATGACAGTTGAGGAAGCATAACTATCATCCCCATGTCCATAAACTTTCAGAAACAAATCCACATCTAATTCTAAGAATAATATTACAGAGTTAAATGGTTTTTCAGGAAGCCATTTCACAGTACAGTTTTGCCAAATATTCAATCAGAGAGTTAGTACTAATTGTGAAAAAAGTAATTGACAAAACTAAATTGGTTCAGCACCATCAGTCTATGCCAATCATTCTAGCCATCCATGAATTGGGAAAGACATTTGCAGCAGCAGCATCCTATTGGCATAATGTGTATACTATCCTGGAGAGGGAGCAAGAAGAAATCCACCAGCATGTACTGTCTGTTTCCTCTAAAAGTGGTTTGGTATGCCATGGATTTCAGTCCTCTGGCTCTGTGTTCAGAAGTGAGTTTATCTAGTAAGTGAGTTTGGTAGTATGGCCCTGCCATATGATGTTGTGGATAATGTCATAGCCTCTAGCATGAAATAGTCATGCTGCTACAGATTTACTTGCTTTAGAAAAGCCACTTTCCTTCTAAATGTGGTGCTACACACTCGTCACCAAACAATGAAGCCAAGACAAGTCAAAGTCTACAGAACTACAAAAGCTAGAATCAAAGAGAAGCCGTATTGGAAGGGGCCTGTACTGTCTCACTCAAAGAGTCACTTCCATGACTGATGCATCCTTGGTCTTTGATGAGCAGAGACAAACAAACAAACAAACAAATAAACAAGGAAAAGAGAAACATAACAATCAACACTAAAAATGCTTGGGGAAAAACAAACCAGTATTCTCTAGTAACACAGAACTTACTGTGTAAACTTCTAAGCAGTTACTTTCAGAGCTTGTTGGGGAACACAGTGAAATCACAAAAAGTTATCTCACTATCTGTGTCTAAAGCTTGTGTATGCTATGGCTGTTTTGAAGTAAGCTTTATGATGTAACTTAGACAATTTAGATCAAGGAGGCTCATGCCAATGGTGTTTTGTCTGGGAGAAGTCAGATGACTCATACACAAGTCCACAGTGAATTTTCTGGTTTTGTGTCATCATACCACACATCCAAAACATCCAAAAGGCAGTCCTGGTTTTCAAACCTTGGTGGATTGAGAACATCACCAATCTTCTCTGACATCTAAAAACAGGGGTCACCCACACCAGAGCTGAGGGCTGGGTCATAGCAGTATTACAAAGTACCATCTAGTGGTCAACAAAGGCTGATACCCATTCCTACATCCTTAATATTAGCACACAGATTTTTTCAGTTTGAAGTTTTAAAAAAACTTACATGTTATCACTCTTCTTTCTGAATTCAGAGCCAACTGAGCAAGACAGGACAGTCATCACATAGATGTAAATAAATGAGCCATTATTTCCACTACTGACAGAAAGAAGGCCAGAAGATTTGGCATTAAGCTTCTGAAAAAGTCCTTGGACCAAACATTGTCCTTAACCTGTGAACTTTTCCATTAGAGAAACTGAGTTTGCTTCTAAATCTAACACTGCTGCACATCAAACATTGAGGAAGAAAGAATGCCTTCGTTCGGGCCCCATGCTGGCTTCACCAAGTGTACTCTGGGCAAAGACAAGTCTGCTGAATGGTTTATGCATGGACTATGACCCTTGAGCAGAATGGGGCAACAAGAAGAGAAGTCAGACTCCTGAATTTCCCAGTGTTTCCAGAAAGTCAGTCTTGCTTCTGGTTTCTTGGTTCTAACTCTAACCAATATGTTGGTGACCTAACTTACCTCCAGTTTGAACACAGACATCAAACCCTTTTAAGTCACCATTGACTTGGCTACAACACAATACAACTAGCTCTGCTTTTGTTTATTTACTTTTGTTTGTGTTTACCTCTTTAATGCACAGTGCATTATCTTCAATTGAAGGTGGTGTATTAAGACTTTGAAACCTCACTTTTCAGTTAGATCACTAATATTTCACTCACTAGCGTGCCTCAAATGTATGAAGGCTTTGAAAGAGGACCCTCATGCTAATTATTTCCAGAATTCACCATTTTAAGACATAATTGAAGACAGAAAAATTTGTTTCTCTTAGAATTAAACTATAGCATCTGGTGAATCAGATAAAGTGTCCATGAAAATGTGTGAAGTCATTTGGAAGAGACAGGATCCCCTCCCACCCACCCCCGCCTTAGACCAGCAGAATGTGTATAGCTTCTTGTATTTATTAAGCATATCTAAATAAAATTATAATTCAAAGGAGCCTTTGGTTATTTATAGAGGTAGAAGCAAATGCCAGTAGCAATTGCTGCACAGAGACAACGAACTTAAGACACTGTCTGAACATATGCCTATTTCCAAATATGTGGCTGTGGACTGCCCTGCAGACAGCAGAATTTATGTAACACTTTCCAAGTATTTCCTATCCTTGTGAGAGCATAACTAATAATACACGCCAGATTCTGGTGATTCGTTTGACACTGTCTCATTCCCTTCTTGTCAATACAGCTTCTGAACATGGTGAGCTCCTTACACACCTTCTGTGATGACTAATTTTGATTGTCAACTTGACTCAACTCGAAAGATGAAACCCCAGCTGGGGAGCTCCCTTAATCAAGCTGGCCTATGGGCATGTCTATGGGGGCGTTTTCTTGATTACTCATTGATGTAAGAGGGTAGAGACCATTGTGGGTAGTGCCATCCCTAAGAACTGTGTAGGTATGCTTGCTGAGCACAAGCCACACACAAACACACACACACACACACACAGACACACACAGACACACACACACACACACACAGAGAGAGAGAGAGAGAGAGAGAGAGAGAGAGAGAGAGAGAGAGAGAGACAGTAAGCAGCAATACTCCATGGTTTCTGCTTCAAGTTCCCATCTGAGTCCCTGCCTTTATTTTCCTCAATGATAGATTAAAACCCAGAAGACAAATAAATTCTTCACATCTCCAAATTGATTTTGGTTAGTGCAGTATGTTATCACAGCAAGAGGGAAGCCAACTAGAACACTTTCCCTCAGAACTTACTGCTCAGGTGTACTTCAAGTAGCCGTTCTTTGATAGCAATTTCACATTTATCCACCTGCCCCTATAGATACACCCATGCAAACATATTTGTTCTGTTTTGTTTTCTTGATATTGTTACATATAATACATTTTAAGGTAATGTTACATTGTCTTTTCATCATAACATAATAATTTTTTATAAAACTTTGTGTCTATCTATTTCTATATGACAAAATGGCAAGTTACAAAACTACATTAAAATTTTGACAAAAAAACATTCATACTGCTATCAGCTAATTTGAGTAAAAGGAAAGTGTAACTAACCATTGGTCTCTGAGAAATTCCTATAAAGAATGTGAAATATGAAATATCTCATTAATTTCAGCCATATTGTTTATCTTTGAGTGAAGATAAATTATGTGAATTATTATAGTTATGACATTGGTCCTGAAAACTTCATTAAAGATGTTGTAAGATAATGAGTCGTAGCTTGTGTAATGAGGCTTTTAAACTATTAATGCTAATATACTAAAAAGCCTTCATTTTTTATCTATGCATCTAAATATTTCTCTAAAAATCACTCAAGATGCTAGTTTTAAGGTTACTCCAATGCAAATACATTTTAGATAAAAAGTAACCTCATTTTGCATATTTTGCATTAGTATTTTCCAAGCATATATACTCTAAAATAATCAAAGATAAAGAATACTCAACTAGGTATTTAATAAATATTGTTTAAATATAATAGTTTATAGTATTTTACTATTTTACTGCTTATAATAACTATTCTTAATAAAACACTTAGTTCATCAAATAACTATAAATAATTTTCAGTGTTTTCCCTGATGCATACATGAGCTTAATTTCTTTGTAGAATACAATGTCACAATACCAGAGAACTCATTCTCTTTTGGTAAAATTTTATGTAGAAAGAAGTCACCTGACATATTAAAACCAGGACAGGTTAGTAAAGTAGTATGTACCTAACAGTAAAGAAGTAGAATTATTGTGTAATATTTTGTTATGCATTTTAATTAAACAACACAACTTCTTGCCCCAAGTATTTCTAGATGATCCCTAAAAAATTGAATTTTATATGTAATCATAAGGAAATATTCCTTAATTCACATGAATTCTTTTGGGTAGATTTCTTATTGATTAAAAAAGATTTAAAACTAATCTCCGTGATGGATTATTACATATTATTAAGGTACATACAAATTATGGGTAATATTAACTATGCTTAATTTGAGTAGAGCCAACTCATTGAAATCACTGTAGAATAACCAAACCGCCAACTGGTCAATAAACCAACCTGTCAACTGACCAGTAAATTGAACCAAAAACTAACCAATCAATCAACTTACCAGGTGACATGTCAATTGATAAAGCATCTTCTACATAAAAAAGGAGCGATTTGAAGGTTAAAGGGGTAGGTAGAATATGGGACCTGCCCTGAAGAACTTTATAGCATTGTCCCATTATATTATAGCTCCATTTTAACTCTGTTAATATATGTGGCTAGACATATTTTAGGAAGTTTCTTAAGAAGTAGAAATTCTAAGTCATTTTGTGATAGATTTACCATTTCATTCTAGTCAAAAATTAGAAAAGCCTATTCTACGTCTTTTTCTTAAAAGTTTAAAAATGTACGTTTTTAAATATAAGCAACAAGTAGTATGCTGGGAGGGGCACAGAGAGGAGACAGAGAGAAGCCCCACTGAAGCTGTTAGTATTATCTTTCCCCCATAGAGTCATTGTCTGGTGCTTTGGACAGATACCATGAAGTTTTAGATCTATTGTTAGAATGAACAATGAAATTATTATGGAGCCAAAATTTTCTAATAGTGTGATCACTAGATAATTTCTTTTTTTTTTTTTATTTCAATCTTTAAAAGATCACATTACAGCTGTCAAATTGGACTTAAGGCCCATACAACAGTATGGAAATCATACCTAGTGCTAGAAATCTAGCCATTTCCTGGGGATAGAGAGGTCATGGACCTCAGAAAAATAATATACTATGGCTACTTTATTAGACTAGCATAATTCCTTACTGCATTCTAAATCTTATCCTTATATCCACAGACAAGTACAACTATCACTCCTCATCAAAGAAACTTCTTACAGGAAATGGAGATGATCATAGAAAAATCACAATTGGTCCCAATGCAGAGATCAACAGATCCTGGACAGGCTAACTCAAATGGAAACATTTGTATTACAGCTGCTGCATCTGTGGTCAAGGAAACAGTGCTGGTTGGGGGAATGGTTGGGAGGTCGAGGGGGAAGTGTTTGGGGTGAAGAAGAGCAGGAGCCAAAATCCCTAGGCAGCTGCTGTAAAACAATCTCTTCTAGAAACGGCTGTATTAAAAAGATCAGAACAACAGCAACATCAACAGATGTTCTAACGTGGAAAGGAGAAAATTATACAGGGTCCACTCCTAGACAAAGAATTACAGGCAATAAATGGCTGCTGGAAGAGAGAAAATCAGCTTCTTTCAGAGATGAGACCACTTATTTGTTACCCAATATCAACTTGTCAGCCCTGAAACCACACAAACACAAACCACAAAATGGACTTAGTTAGGTTATATTTATATACTTGGGTATAACCATACTTACACACACACACAGGTATGTTTGTACATATATGTCACAATAATAATCAAGAAAAAAGAAGTTATCAAAAGCTATCAATTTAGGAATATAGGGCTGGCTGGGCGTTGGTGGCTCACACCTTTAATCCCAGCACTCGGGAGGCAGAGGCAGGCAGATCTTTGTGAGTTCGAGGCCAGCCTGGTCTACAAAGTGAGTTCCAGGAAAGGCACAAAGCTACACAGAGAAACCCTGTCTTAAAAAAAAAAAAAAGAAAAAAAAAGACTATAGGACCATGGGAGGAGTTGAAGTGAGGGTATTTGGGAAGACTGGCAGGAAGAAAGGGAAGGGGAAAAGTAATAAAATTCTATCTTAATAAAGAATGTAGCATAAATAAATAATAAAAATTAAAATTCCATTATTATTAATAGTGATACACCTTACATAAAAATTAGAAACTATATTATTAACATTTGAAGTTTTACTCTTTACTTTACTTTTGCTCTTGGAAACACAGAAAACTATCTTGACCATATATTTTGAAAATAACCATGAAATAAATCATGTTCCCAAAGATCTTTCCCAACAGTGAGTTATTTACCTGGTCCTGTACTGTAGCTGGAGAACTTCTCTCCAGCCCCGGCCAAGCCCTGTTAAACAGCCCACTTATAAAATAAACACACAGATGCTTATATTATTTAAACTGTTTGGCCATTAGCTCAGGCCTACTGTTGTCTAGCTCTTACACTTACATTTAACCCATTTCTATTAATCTATACTTTGCCATGTGGCTCATGGCTTACTGATACCTTACATCTTCCTTGTCATGGCGGCAGCTGGCAGTGTCTCTCCCCTCAGCCTTCCTGTTCCCAGCATTCTCTTTTCTGCTTGTCCCGCCTATATTTCCTGCCTGGTTACTGACCAATCAGCACTTTACTTACACAGAGGAATATCTACAGCACTGTACCGTTTAAAAGCCACTCCCCAGCTGACAGGCCAGAGTCCATGAGCTCCCACCAGTTTGGGTCAGCTGTCTCTCTGGTTTTCCCCATCACGATCTTGCTCAGCCTTGACAAGGGGGAGGGGCTTGGGCCTGCCTCAATTTAGTATGTCAGACTTTTGTTGACTCCACAGGGGAGGCCTTACCCTCTGAGGTATGGATGGGGGGTGGGATTGGGGGGAGGTTGGGGAGGAAGAAGAGGGAGGGGGACTGAGATTGGTATGTAAAATGAAAAAAAAAATTTTTAAAGCAAACAAACAAACCAAAAACTCCCAGTTAATGAAACAGTTACGAGATTTGGAAACTCATCTCTGCCCCTACTACCCTGTATTCTTTGGACTTATTTAGGATCCTTTCCTGGAAAACGATCAGATCTCAGAGGCAGGTCACACTGAGATGTGTGAGGTCCCTGGAGGTTGGCTGGCAAGTTCATCCTCACACAGACAGGAAGTATGGCTCTGCTGTCACTGCCATAGACCATCAAGGGGTAGCTGGGCATCAGCACACAAGTGCAGGTTATAAAGTTTGTTCCTTGCACCTCTCCTGACCTCTGCGTTCTTGTTTTTGTTTAGAAACTGGGCTCCAAAACAATCTCATGTAAGTGATCAATCAATTCATTTGTACTTTCTCTAGTTTTTTTTTTTTTTTTTAACTTTAATATTCAAAACTGTTTAGAACATAGTTGTTTCTGGCACCAGCTATGTGAAGCACTGGCTAGAAGAAGAACTGGAAGCATTTCTGAAACATACGATATGCTCCACTCATTAAAGGATCTGAAAAGGCAACGGTTTTTAAGAAGACAGTTAACACACAGCTAGGAAAGACTAACTTTAATGTATACAGTTGAGAAACGTATTAGTTTTTCTTGGGCATCTGAGGGAAAGTTACATCTGATTTAATGTTTGACAAAGCCAAGTGGGGCAGCTGACTAAAAGGGAGAAGGCATTTGGACACAACATGTATGCAGGGCACGTTGTGACAACTGAGGGGTATAGGAGCACATGCCTCCAATGATCATAAATATTTAATCACAATTAGAGCGCAATGCACCCCTTCTCTTATCCAATAGTGCACTTCTTTCGCTTAAGGAGCCTGATGGGAAGGGATGCACAAAGAAAGGAACACTGGTAAATGCACACTTCAAGCTTTTGACTCTGTACCTCATTACACTCTCAGCCCTTCTGTGCCACACAAGCCAAGCGATCCTTTAATCTGGTCTAGAGAGTGAGTCACCGTCCTTCCCAAAAGGTCCAAACCTGAATATGATAAATAGACATTTCCAGTTTCATGGGACAATTTGCCACTGGTGTTTTCCTCAGAAGGACAAAAGCAGAGTCCGAGGGCCTGACATAGTCCTTTAGACCCACAGCTCTGTACTGAGCTGACTAACAGACCTGGCCTGGGGGCTTCTCAGGTAAGGAGCAGAGTTGTTACTTCCCTCATTACCACGACCCAGATAACTGACGAAAAGTGACTTAGAAGAAAAATTTATTTTGTCTTAAAAATCGAGAGAATATTATGAGACATCCTTGTGAGGCAGACATGGGAGTGGGACAGGGCATATGGTCCCACTGCAGCCACAATCAGGAGGCAGGGAGTTGAAGGCTGGTGGCCATCAAGATTTCCCCTTTGTTAGTCCAGGAACCCCACAGGATAGGATGCCCACATTAAGGTGTTTTCCCCTTAAATCTCTCTGGAAGCATCCTCAAAGGCACACCAGAGGCATCCCTCCCCGGTGACCCTAAATTTAGTCAAGTTGACAGTGAAAATCGACCGAAAGAAATGAGTGACTCATCTATGGAAAGCCTAAGAGTCCAGGTCCCGGTGGGAGGAAAAGGAAAATAACTCACTTGATAATCTTTGGATTCGGTCTATCTGAGCCCATTCTGAAATGATTAGATTAGTATTTTAAAGGGAAACTGTTGGTAATATGGTGGTTGGATACCTTTTAATGTATAGGTGAGTCATAGAGTCTTCTACAAGGAAAAAAAAAAAAAAAAAAACTTCCCATATCTAAAATGTCGGTGTCTGGGTCTGGTTGGCAAGGGATACCCACACTGTCTGCTTCAGTCAGTCTGTGCCAAGCCACAGTCCCATAGGCAGGCGTCTCCAGTATTATTAGCCCTGCACAAGCCCTCAGCCTATTGAAAAGTTCAGCAAAATTGCTATGAGACAATCATGCCACAGCTTGTTTAGTGCATTACAAAAATTAAATTGCTGCAGAACCCATCAGCATTTGCTATAAATAAGACTCTGTAGAATCTCAGGGTGCACTTGGCCAGGGTCTGATTCATCTTCTCCTTAGCTGAATGTTTCCAGTTTAGGTGAGCTTTAAAGTTAGAATAAACATTTACTGATTTACTACTCCATGGGCTCTGGTCTGAAAAAGAAGTAAATCCAGCTTAAATTCACTTTTTTTTTTTTAAACCCATGATACAACAAGCATTTAACATGAAAGATCGGTAGTTTGTTCTTATGCCAATTTTCCAGAGGCTACAAAAGAAAAATGACCAGAGTAAATGTTAGGGTCACTTTTAATAATTTTGTCTTCTTGGGAAATGAATTTGAAGTACACAACCTGTTATATAGTGCTCAATTAAAAGTCAGGTAGGCCACACGTGTATTAATCTAAACATTTGGCAAAGAAAGTCTTCGTGCTAATAGTTGTTAATCTGGGTCTCCTGTGAGTGTGTTTTACAGGCAAACCTCCATTTTCACCTGATATTGAACTGGGAGCATGTGAACTGAGGTCCTCTGCAGGAGAAACAAGTCAAGACTTCAGTGAGAACAGCCGTGTTAATGGAGAGAGCGGGGCAGGCAAGGTGAAAGTTGTGGGACTGTGGCCATATGATGGGTATTTTGTGTTTTAATAGTTCCAGTCCATTGTGCAATGCAAGCTCTCGTTTCACAGTATTGGAGACATTCAGGAAAGATTCATTATCACTCAGCAAGTTTCTTGCCTGTAAGTGCCTTCACAGCATTGGTCACCCACCACACAACCCCCAAAGCACTGTGTGGCAGTCCCTCCCCAGAACACAGTGCCAATCACTTCCCGGGCTTTCCTGCAGAGATCTTTCTTCCTTCATTTCTATGTCTCATTATCATATTTAGTTTATTGGGCTTATCTGAATTTATCTTGCTTTTTGGAGCAAGTTCTAGCTATGCAGCTGAGGATGGCCTCTTCTAAGTAGATATCCTAATATGAGTAAATAGCAGAAATATTTCTATTGAAACATCCCATTGTCATATGAAATAAAATATTAAAATTCTTATTAATGTTTTATTAATTTGCAAACCATCGAATTGTTTACCTTCACAAAACTGATTGCTTTGTGGCTTAAACGATTAAAAATTCAAGATTCTTTCCCTTCAATTGCATTAGTTAAGTTTGCCTTTGAAATCCATATAAGGAAAAGGCAGGGGTTACAGGGTAAAGATAATCTGCTAGGGCAGAGATGGTTAGGCCTTCTGTAGACACCATTTAACTGGAAATACTGGCAAGACAATCTCATAATTATTTCATCAAATTTTAGTAAAGGAAGAAACAAGGCTTAGGTATCTGCATGCTGCAGTCTGTCAATGCATGTAAGACATGAGGCCTGCTCCACAAACTCTTTTCTCCTGTTTTCTAGCATGTGATTGTGTTTGGCTTGTGTATCTGTGGACACTCAATTGTGTCTATATGCTTCAGTGGCAGCAGTAGGCACAGCACTAGTCCTGAGTAAGGGACTATCACTAACATCCACAGTTACTTATAGTGTCCTTGGATCTTGTCACTGAGAACCACAAGATTGTCCTCTTTTACTGTTCGTAGAATTTTCTGAGGTATATATATATATCAGTTCTCTGTTTGCTGAGTTACGTGCAGGTTGTCATGAGGTTTGTGACTTGCTGAGGTCTGTTGGTCTGTCTGGAGCTTTGTCTGTCTATCTGTAAAATTAGAAAACTATGAAGGGATCCAGATTAGATAAAAAGCCTAGTCTCTTTTAGAACTAATATATATATATTAATAAATGATTATTTTCACTGTTAGTATTGCTGAATAGGAAAGTCTAACACTCGTCAGTAGATTTTAATTGGCATTAGACCAAGGTAATTTTGGGAATCACAAGGGTATGGTCACAGCAAATTGGAATTTCATTGAAATTTAATTCATTTACTCTGAATGACAGATTATAAAAAAAACCATAAAAATAAACCAGTGTAGCAAATTTACATGCTGGTGAGCCCTTAGTCATTAATTACTTTAAAAAATAATTTATCCCTCTCAGCAATAGTTAGGTAATATCTGTACAAAAAAAACTAGCATTTATTAATTGTTTAAAATACTATAAATAAAATATTTTATTTCTATAATTCAGGAAAGTTTAATCAAATATTATGCTTGAACATATCTCTGTATTCTTTAATTAGATTTGCCATATATATGGGAAAACACTGATGTGAGATCATAATTAGTCTTAACAATAAAAACCCAGAGTTACATATGGAAAGTGAAAGTTGAAAGATCAGAGAAGCAGAGCAGCAGCCACTAAAAAACGTCTTACCTCTACGAATCTTCAGATCAAATTGCTGGGTGGAGGAGGGCGAGGTCCTGTCTCTACCAGCCTTATATTCCTGTCTCCACCTCCCAATTGTGCTGGGATTAAAGGCATGCACCACCACCCAGCTCTGTTTCTCTTTTAGACTGGTTCAATCTCAAGTAGCTCAGGGTGGCTTTGAACTTATCATCTTCCTGCTTCCTTTTCCCCAGTGCTGGGATTAAAGGTGTTAACCACCACTGCCTGGCCACTATGGTTAACTAGTGGCTAGCTCTTCCCTCTGATCTCCAGGCAAACTTTATTTGTCAGAACACAAACAAAATATCACATAAAAAAAATGTTTTGTTGTTTCATTGTACAGGCACATAGTCAATAGGACTGATTACTCATGGCAATGCTTGTGTACTGGAACATATTGGAAACAACTCCATAAACACCGTCATTGATGAGAACTAAAAATTGTGAATGGTATAACAGTTTGACACACAGAGTCATTGAAACTATCTATAGGGGAATAAATTCCAACACTTATTCTTCAGGCTGCTGAGAGATATTGAAGAAAGTTTTATTGTTATAATGCAAAAAAAACAGTATATGCTTTGTTTATTTTAGCTTTGTTTAATTGCAACTCTGAAAACTTATGGATATTCTATGAATGTTAGTTGAATCCTATTAAGGATGAAGTAATATGTTTAGCTAATTAAAAACAAAAGTCAGCTTCATCATACTGTCATGTAGCGGGCACATTTAAATGGTTGAATTATTGAGAGCATTATATTTCAAACAGTAAGATCTTGTGTGAGCACTACTTTTTAACACTTGAATTAGGGTTTTATGAAAAGAAAATCCATAGCATGGAAAAGACAAAAATCCTCCTATTATTTATATAGGTGACATTATTTTGTATGCATGAATCTTAAAATAAAGACTATAAAAAATAATGAATGGAGTAATAAAATCAATACATATTGAGTATGAGTGACAATGTTTTCAAATAATAAGAGAATTCATACCATTTATGAGTTACAGTATCTAGACAATATGGTGCATACTGTAGACCCTGGCACTCAAGACTGAGGAAGGAACATCATGAGAGAGACCCCCATAAAAAAGAAAGAACATTGACAGTATAATTAACAAAGCTTTTGCAAAATTTCACAAGACATAAAATATCATAGACAAAAAGAAATGTGTGTAAGTTCTAATATCATAGGTTAGAAGATACAATATATGTAAACGTTTGTTACAGAAAATTCTTCAATAGACTGAAATTACAGTCTCAAGCAGTAACCCAGGATTCTATCAATTAGCTTTTGGCAGGGTGTTATCAGAAGCTAACTCCATGATTGATATGTAAATACATTGGTGAACATGTGTGAGGCATTTTAAAGAGAAGCACATTAGAAGACTTACATAAATGAGTATCAGTAATAATTGCAAAAGTATGATCATTGTATCATATGAAATCATTTACATATCTTGGTTAGATTGATGAGGAAGATGAGATTACAATGAGGTGCGGAAACTTAAGTAGTACCAGGACAACTGGACGTCATATGTCATATACAAATATAACTTTTGATAGATAAAATATACATTTAAATGTAAAATAAAATGTAGATTTAAATGTTAAATTAAGGACAGAATCTTTCAAAGGGAAACAGAATTTGTTGATAAGTCAAGTTTTCATAGGAAAGACATAAAAATGTTGATAATCTACCCAAAACAAAAACAAGTAGATGAATTTGACAAAGTAAAATTATGAATACATATCCAGTCAAAGACAGTTTCAAGAAATTTAAAAGGGAAGACAAAAAGTAAAGTAAATATTTCTATAAAAATATGTTACTGTACTCTAATATATGGACTACACACAAAACAAAGCAATGTTTCTTTAAGAGGTAGGCAAGCTAAGAGAAAGATAAAAAAAAAAAAAAATAGAGAAAACATTGTGCAATAGAAGATACCCCAAAGAAGAAATGGTCAGAATATAGTTATAAAGGAAAATCAAATTAAAGCAAAAATGGAGCAGTGGTCATAATTGCTGAAATCAATTAATGGTACAAAGAAAAAAATAACGTTAGTTGGACTAGAGAGTTGTACATTCTGTACAACTGTTTGACGCCATTGGATTATACTCACTTTTGTCACGCTGTAATAAAAGACCATGACTGAAAGCAACGTCTGAAAGGCTTTATTTGAGCCTATGCTTCCAAAGCTATGCAAGTGTGCTACGGTAGGAAGGCATGGCATCCAATGGCAGGCATATGTTAGCAAGAGGAAGCTGGCCGGGGCGTGGCGGTGGTGGTGGCTGCAGTGGCAGTGCTCGCCTTTAATCCCTACACTTGGGAGGCAGAGGCAGGTGGATCTCTATGAGTTCAAGGCCAGCCTAATCTACAGAGTGAGTTCCAGGACAGGCTCCAAAGCTACACAGAGAAACTCTTTTTTGAAAAAACAAACCAACAAACATAAAAAGCAAGTGGAAGCTGAGAGATCACATCTTTAACTACAAACATGGATGTGGGGCCTGGTTAAACTTTCTCAAAGCCTGCCTTCAGTGATGGATTTCCTCCAGCAAGGATGTCCCTCCTCACAACCTCCCCAAACAGCACCACAAAATGGGAACCAAGTGTTGCATTTCTTGAAGCCGCGGGGCACATTCCTCATTCTGTCCTCTACCATAGATTCAGACATTCTCTGTGAGATGAATATTTATGCTAACGTTGAGATATTCCTGAAACAGCAGTGATCAAATCCAACCTATCCCATTGCTGTATATTTAGTGATGGAATACTAAGTAGTCATGAATTTGCAGATCTCAATTACATAAGGCACGATTTACAGCTCTCATAAATAAAACATGCATCCAAACAAGTGAGAGCAAATGACTTATAATTTCCTTTTATGAAATTGATGTGAAAAACAGGCAAACCTCACCTGCGTTGGAAAGAGAGATTCCTGATAATCCTGCCGAGTTTAGTCGCTGAGGACAGGGAGGGTGACTGCACAGGCACATGCAATGCTGTGTCTTTCAGAGTACTAATTACATCTCTGGGTTCCGATTTCAAACATTTATGGCACTTCTTTAGCATCAACGACTCTTCAGCTTTTCTCTGTTCTTCAGAAATAGAGACTAAACATGGTCTGTCGGCCTCAAGCACCTATGGCAAAGCTGGGTGTCTGGGAAGTCATCACTCCGGAGGCTGAGTCAGGAGGACAGCAAGTGTGACACTAGCCTGCAAAGCTTAAAATAATTGTGTCAAAATCCCAACTAAACAAGAGCAACTGGAACAACAGCAACAACTGCAATGCACATCTGTATATGTTTTATTTTGTAATTATTTCTTTAGTATAGATTACTGATAAATTTTAGGGCTCCTGAAGGCCTCTCTGCCATCGCAACAAACCAAATCAGACCAAATTGGAAAGCCCAGGTTTAAAGGGTAAAGCACGGCCAGGCAATTCCCTGGCCCCACAGAGAGGAGACAGAGATGCAAGACTGGAAGAACCACAAGTCTGTTTTTAGGGATGCCTCCTCTATATACCCTGTGAGAGTGGTCCTGAGCCTCTCTGGAGGAGGAACTGTGTTTGGCAGGCTTTGAAGAAGCGAGTTTAGGGACAGAGATGGGGAAGAGAGCCAAGGTGGATCTTCCACCAGACTCCTTCCGAACAATTACTGTTAATGACTTTCTTGAAAAAAGATAGCAAACATTTTTCAGTTTTCGTTGTTATCTTCCTGTTAATGTTCAACATAAAAGCCATTTCTAACTCAGACACAGAAAATGTAATCATATCCTTATGTTTCCCTGTGTTTGTAATCATTCCATTTTCCTGTTGCTAAAGGGTCGGTCATTGCTTTTCAACTTTTCCTTCTGGTTACTCAACTATTTTTTACTTTGAAATAACTATGTATAATGTCCTATTACCATAAGTGCCTGGGGAATCTAAATCCATGTTTAAATTTCACCCTTAAAAAAGCACTTCACTTTTCTCTTCAGACAGAAGGTGTGCACCGTGTGGCACTGTCTTCTGCCATCATCATCCACTGAGAGAGCAATAGAGCACAGATTCTGTGTAATTATCGGGTCCTACCTGCCGAGCCAGAGTTCATTAGAAGGAGCATGGGGGGCAGTATGTCTCCATAGAGGGCATGTGCACCATCCACGGCTGTTAATGGGATTTCCATACACACAGTGTGAGGAGTTTGAATAGGCAAATGTAAAAATCCCCATTTCCTCCCTGCATTGATGCACTGTGGGCTTTTCAGTTATGTGGAACTCTTAGGGACTGGATTCATTTGGCCTTTGACTTCACTTAGCAAAGAAGACCCACAGGAAACCTTTATGGCATTTGTAAGCATGTTTGCTGTCTTGTATTTCTGCTTACACAAACACCATTATGCTTGCAAGCTCAACTTCCTAGGCCATAGCATATTTCAATTTTTCTCATCCAGTTTTTTTATGCACTTGCTTGAATGTGATAAAAGTTATTTTTATAATTGGAATATGTCTTAGGTTCTCCAGAAACCTAAGATGACTTCACTGGAAGTTTCACATTTAAGAGACCACAGACTTCATCCCTCTACTCTGTCTTTCTCTGACCACTTAGGATTTCCACCTCTGCAGTTGGACTAGGTCGTCAACAATAAAATCCAGGCCTCTAGTAGTCAAACTTTATGAGTAACAACTTGCCTTTCAGAAGGGCGGTTGATGTTTGTCAGCCAAGTCATGGATGCTACGTGTCCCCTCATTCCTCCATGCTCCCTTAAGCCCATAACAGTGGGTTTGTATCATGTCTAGAACAGGAGAATGTAGTCTACATGGACACGGGACATTTTCTCACAGAAATAAAGCATTTAATAGTGCGTTGTGTTTAAATTTGGGGGTTGGATCACAAAGCACTTAAAAGTATTAAATAATTAAGAGTATTAAAAAGTATTTAATATTTAAAAGTATTAACAAGGAAAGCTATGAAATAATAACTGTCGACTTACATGCTAATCTGGTTCTCATAAAATTGGGTGACTCCAGAACCATTTGTAGAGTAATAAAAACACGGGCTACTGGTCTCCGCCACTAAAGTTTGTAGTACCCAAGCCTGTGTGAACGTTTGTATCTGGAGCAAGATCTTAGTTGAAGCTGAATCCCAGTGTGGCACTCTCAGCTTGAGAACGGGTGAAGGGAGGCACGCAGACGTCATTTCCCAGCCTCTGCTACACTGGAGAAACCGGATTAGAATGCAGATTCTTACAGTGGTGTTATTTTCAGCATGGTTTTTGTTGACCCATTCACAGCATGAATCATTTTGTAACAGCATGTCCTTACACTCTGTGGTTGGGACAGGTTGCTGCCATGACCCTGGGACATTAGTTCTTACAGTTTGTCTTCCATTCCAGTCTTGGTGCCGTCTCCATCCAGGTTTTCTAGCTAGCCACTGATTTCAGTCCTTCTTTCTTTCTGCCCTTCTACCTCACTTCTTTACAGCTTCATCAACATGTCACCTTTCAATAGTCGGCATGTGTCAGCAACCATGGACTCCTGCCCCACCCACCACACACCCAGTGTGACCCTGTGAAATGTTAATTTGACGGGACCTAGAATCACCAGCATACCAGGCTCTGAGTGTGTCTTTGGAGGATTTTCTTCATTAAGTGAACTGATGTGGGAAGACCTGCCCTCTGTGAGTTGCACCTGCCCCCATAGTTTGAACCTGGACTGTGTAAGAGAAAGTGAGCAGATTGCATGAATTCCTCTTTCTGTGGTTCCTGGTTGTGGATACAATGTGACCAACTGATTGAAGCTTAGGCTGGGCTGCCATGGCTTCCCCACCATGGCGGATACCTTGACCTATGAGCTAAAGTAAACAAACAAAACAAAACAAAGCAGAAAACCAACCAAGCAAACAAAAGAACTTTTCCCACTTAAATTGTGTCTGTCAGAGTGTTTATTTTATCACACAAACAGGAAAAGAAGTTAATAACATGTCTTCTTCTTTTCCTCACATCTCCCTGTGTCTCTTGCTTATTTGAAATCTCCAGGTAACAGAACTGAATTGCTAGTGATGACTTTGTCACTGAGTCACTCTAAGTCTTGTAAGGTGGTTTCTATAGCACAGTGAGGACAGGGTAAAGAAGGACACAGTGCAGCCTGGTCTGTCCTGAGCATGTTAGCCACGCTCTTGTCTAGCACAGCCTGCTCTGTACTCTCCAGTGCTGCTTTGCCATGGTATCAGTCTGGTTTTGAGCATCTCAACTCAAACAGTAGAGGAAGGAGAAAGAATTGCTGTATACGCCTTAGGGTTTAAACAAGGAACCATGCAGACATCAGAGTTAGTAATGCTGATATTCAGTTTTAGGTCTAATTGTGAGTTTAAATTGATAATGTGAATTAGTTTTAAGAGAGAATAGTGCAAGCCAGACAAACTGTATTCTGTTTTCCCTGACAGCCCATCTAAATTTTCAAATAGCAAGGTAATCAAATAATGCTCAGTGAATGTGGGCTCTTGGAGTGTTGTCTGTATTCTAATCTACTTTAATAATTATTCATTGCATGTTTTAAAGGCCTGCTGCTTTACTTACACTTAAGGAGTTGGCCTTTAATTCATTTCCTTAGAGTGCCCTGTGACATCCTGCTGCTCCTCTGACTGGGATGGTCCTGTCTCTAACAACCATGTCTCACATCCCACATCTGTCTGCTGTTGCTGAGAGCTCTCATCTTTGGAAATGCAGCCCAGGTCCTTACTCTGATTCCTCCATTGCTCTTCACATCCTTTGGCATCTAATGAGAGATTTTTGCATCACTCTTCATTTGTCAGTGCCTAGAAGATGCTTTGTGGATGGAGATGATGAATAACTTCTGCTGGTAAGAAAAATCTCTACTTCATTAAGAAGTTACTGAGCATTTATTATGTTTCAGGTCCCTTGGAAACACCTGCCAATAAAGAGAGAAAAGTCATTCCACTTCCAAGGGGATTCGAAGGGAGAAACCAGCCGTGCCAGAAGAAAAGTGAAGTATAAAGGAAAAGCTTTATAATGGAGGTGCCTCCAGAGTCCTCTGATAGTGACTCGAAGATAAGAGTCTGGGCACGCTGCTCAGTGATACAGCGCTTTTCTCCCATGCGTGAGGCCCCATATTTAATCTCTGGTAGCATAAAAAAAAGACATAAGAAAAGATAAAATTTCTCTGTTCTAGAGAATTATGGTGGGTTTATCAAACAAGGCAACATATAAGCTAGCTTTTAAGGCAGAAAAATAACTAGAAATGACAGGAAAACAAAAGTATAACAACTTATACAAATCATCAAGTTGAGTGAGAATCCCAAGGGACACTGTAGGAAGGGAGGACAGCTATCAGTGGGAGCGATGTGCCATGAACAGGGTTGCCCCAGCATCAGTGAAGCACATTTGACTCCTTTGTGTTTCTTTCTAGATATGTGGTTTTCCATAATGAGAATGCAAGCAATAAGCATTTACAACTGGAAAGCACCGTTATTGCCAGGCAAGATCATGCTCCCATCAGTCCCTTTAATTCCTTATGGGTTATACCTCAAAAACCAAAAGTCAATAAGGCAAATTGAGACTCCAGGTAAGAGCCACATCATTTTTTTATAGGTGGCATCATTTATATATTTCTCATATATAACTGTCACTGAAAATCAACTATTTAGATGACCTTCTTTCATGAAAGTAGGAGGTAAGACATGGTTCAATTACTATGGCAGTGAAATTGGTAGACACAAGTAGCAATGTTGTAGAAAACATTACACAATAATACACAACACTAGTCTATGCAGTGTTATACACACAGAGATGATGATTGAACTCACAGCAGAGGTAGGAGGGCTGGTGCTTCTGGTAGAAGATGTGACTCAGTA
Source organism: Onychomys torridus (assembly GCF_903995425.1). Lineage (NCBI taxonomy): Eukaryota > Metazoa > Chordata > Mammalia > Rodentia > Cricetidae > Onychomys > Onychomys torridus. The sequence continues at coordinate 8,557,483 of NC_050454.1, read as the reverse complement.
AATCTTCCATGGAAGGAAGAGCTTCAATGGAGAGTAGGGTGTTAGGCAGAAAAAGATAAATAAAAAATACCAGCTCAGCATTCCCCAAGCCCCATTCTGATTCCGGGCTTCATTATTATTTTAGGGATAATGATTAGTGAAATCAAACACATAACCTTATTTATTTATTTGTTGCCATTGAATAATTTTTTTAGCATGTGATCCTGATGAAATTAAGAACAGCTGAAATGAAAGTCAAATTCAGTTATGCCACTGAGGTCCACATGAGGGATGAAGCAAACAGCTTTTTTTTTAACAATTAAAGAAAAGAGGTCATGAATTTGAAAGAGAATGGGTACTTGGGAAGTTTTAGAGGGAGGAAAGTGAAGCAGAAAATGATGCAATTACATTATGACATTGAACAATTTTAAATTATTAATAAAAAAAGAAACAGTTGCTTTGAAACTTCTAGAACAACCCATGGACTGCTGTCTGATGACCAATAATATTTAAGTTATTTAGAATAAAATACGCAGTTTTATCTTTACCAGAATATTTGAGCACATCATTGCAAAGAGCAGAGGGTCTTCTGTTGACAGCATTAGGCTCCAGAGAGGCCCTCTCCCGTGTGTGTAGGTTTGCAGGCTCAGAGGCAAGATGCTGACAGACCAGATCAACAGAACACAAAGCAAGTTGACCTTTACCGTTCTGTGGAGTAAGCAATACTTGTGAGACAAAACTTCCTCTTGAAAAACAAAGTCTGAAGGAGGACTGTGATTCAGATCCTGGCACTCAAGAGAAAGAACAAAGGCTTGGTATTTGGAGCTAGAAGATCTGAAACTAAGTTGTCCTGCCATGTTCAAGCACTTGTCTGTCAGGAGCTGTATTTCTCCCACTGAGTACTGGACATCAGGGTGATCTATACATGCACTGTGAGGATGGATGATGAGAAAAAAATCAAAGTGTCTTGTATGATGATTATGATGTCACAAGTCACACTGCTTTTATATCTAGAAATAGGACAGAGTGGAGTGTTGCTCTACCTTGGTTAAAACAAAGCAGGTAGCATCTCATTTTGTTTTCTTACTCCCTATTAAAACCACTGCATGAAAATGGCATTAGACTTTGCTGGTTTGAATTTTTTTTTCCTTTTTTTTTTTTTAAATCTAAATCTTTCCTATGTTAAACAAAAGCCCTAAAAAACAACAGTTTCTCACTCAGGACTTTTGCCATTTTCTCAAATTGCAAGGCTTCTCATGTTAGACCAGCTGGTATTTATTGTAAAATACACACCCCCATGATGTGCTAATTGCCACAAGAATGCAACCTCACAACTGTAATTAGTTCTTCGAACACAGTTTCTTGCTGCCATGGATAGTATTTTCCTGAATAAATAATAGTGTGGGATTGCCTGTGTCAGAGCACTAGCCCTTTGTTTCCAAGAACATGTACAAGATGAGGTTTATATTCTGTAAGGGGTGGCAGCTACCCTGCTACCTCTTTGGCAGCAATCTTAAAACAAACCTAAAGATGTGACCAGAAGATCCAGTACTAAAGTAGGCAGAAAAGAAGCTTCTAGAACATAATTTCACTATATTCTTTCAAACCAATATAACCTCAATAATGATTCAAATACTAATGAAATAGTATTTTGAAATCAGCATGCTCTAATAAAGTTTATTTTAATCTAGTAGCAACATGTCATGCTTAGATTCTCTATTATCAACACTTTATACTGTAACACTCAAGTTAGGATTGGCTATTTCCATGTCAAAAGAAGATGCAGGCAATAAGATGCTAAGACTTGGGTACTATTTATCCAGAAAGATTGCCTGGAAGCCACCTGCTCAGGGACAGTTAGGAGGTCACCTCTGAGGTCACTGCAGAAGGCTGCAGTGCAGCAGTAAAGGCATGCATGCTTTATTGCAGTCTGCTAGAGAGGCGGTAAAGGAGGGAAGGGCAGTTTCTACAGAAACTGAACTAAGGCTGTGGCAGACAGATAGAGAGAATCAAATGTGTGCAAGAAAGTGGAGACAGAGCGATACTTGAGGAGTCAATACTTGAGGAGAGGGGCAGGGAATGGAAGGGGCCTTTCTAGGCTTAGAGTTGGATTATGAGCTGCTACCAATATTTCATATGAGAGTTAGGACAGAAAAACAAGGCTTAAACATTCTGTAAAGAACCTGCTTTTGATTTACTTGGGTAGCAATGCACTGAAGGAGTAGTTACTAATACACGTGTGCAGCGTTCACAGGAACATAGGGCTGATTCTGTGGGGCTGAGGAGGCAATGATTCCAAGATTCTGCATGAAATGAATGAAGTGGAAGACAAGAAGAGTGTGAAAAATGGAAACATTTCTAGAAAACATCAAGTGGTAAGAGAGGAAGAAAATTTACTGCCAGAGACAGTAATGATAGGGATAATGATTAAGAAACTGGAAATGATACTGAAAATCAGAAAGTAACTTTCAGGAGAGAAAAATTGATCGATATCACATTAGCGCCTGTGTTGGGTGCAATTGCACTGTTTCCTTGAAAAAATTGATAAAGCTATCTGTGGCCTATAGGAGGACTGGAAGTAAGTTTATGAGCAATGTAAAGTATAAGCTTGGCTGACAAGAAAGGAAGGGCAGTGATTACACGAGGAGATGGATACAAATAAAAAAAAAAAGTATGATTTTCCCTTATTAGAAAGAACAAATTTGTGGAATAGAGGAAGCCAAAGGAGGCAGGATTTTGAGGTAAAGAAGAAGAGAGAGGTGTAACAAAACATCCTGTAATGTAAGGAAAGCTTAGCATAAAGAAAACTGTGTTTAAGATTTTCATTTAATACAAAGAGATATGACTTCCTTGGAGAAGGAAGTTGAAGGGGCAAAATTTTAGTGCACATCAGCTTAGAGAGGTTGGACAGGCTACCGAAGCATGCCCAGCACGGCACTGAGATCCAGAGATCCTCACACAGGGGAGGGGACTTTTGTTTGTCTTAATGCTTCACCACACACATACACAAATTAACTCTGGATAAAAAGTATGTTTAAGCTATGGCAGATCAATAGAAAAAATGAGTCGCCTTACCCATTCTATTTTAAGTACTGCCTAGTTATGCTAAAACGTGTTCCTGCTCTTGCATGTATGATTCTGAGCTGAATTAATTTGCACAATGACTAATTATCTTCTTTTCTTCCCATCTTTATTGATTTGTTTTCCTTAACGAATAATACATCTTGAACAACAACAACAACAAAAATCTAATATTTCTGTGCTAGAGGGCTTCTCTAACACATCAAAATGCTATTGGCAGATGACTTTCTATAGATAAATCTTAACATTTTCAGGAGGAGGGGCACACATTTGTTTTCATATCAAGAAAAATAGCCCTTCAGAGAGTTCTATTGATCTTATACAGATTTCAAAAAGAATAATGGCCAACTAAAAATAGCAGTGGGAGTGAGGGATGCTGCTGTGTAACTCCTTAGTAGACATAAGGAGTTAGATTAGGCAATTAAGGCCAAAGAAGCCTGAGTCTGCAGAAGAAATGCTTTCAGCATTTCAGGGTAGAAATGCACCGTGGTAATTTCTAAGGCTTGGAATTCTGACACAGTACCTGGATTTGTGATAGAAAGCAAATTTGTACAAATCAAGTAGAAATTAAAAAAAATGATTAGTGCGGAAGATGTCAGAATATAGAGAATAAGTACCAGTAAGATAGACTATAAATCCTGAGTTTGAATAGAGAGAGTGGTGACCTTCAAAGAATAAGATTTCTCTAGATGAGGGAGATCGCTCAGTCAGTGTTTGGGATGAGAGTATTGGTTCCCTAAACTCATAGTATAAAACAAGCCAAAACAACAACAAAAAACATGTATTTATACACAATTATAATCCCAGATTCACAGATTGGCAGATCTCTGAGGCTATCTGGCCAGACAATCAACCGATTCAGCTTGATTTGGGCCTGTGGGAAACTGTCTCAAAATTAAGATGGACAGCACCCATAAAACTTCACCTGAGTTTGACCTTTGGCCTGTATACACACAAGCACAAGTGCATGTAGAGTACGCATGTGCACACACACAAGTAAAAGAAAGATTAAATATAAAGAGAAAGAACTCTCACTTAGATAGATGTTGAATGTCAAAAATGATTATAGCTAGACAGGTAATATTGGAAGTTATAACTTTATAGGACTTTGCAAAACCACAAAGAATGTGTGAGAAAAAGAAAAAGAAAAACAGGTGTGTGTGTGTATGTGTGTGTGTGTGTGTGTGTGTGTGTGTGTGTGTATGTGTAGATGAGTATATGTGTGTATATGTGTGTGTGTATGTGTGAGTATATGTGTGTGTATGTGTATGTATGTGTGTGAGTATATGTGTATCCATGTGTGTATATGTGTGTGTACATGTACTTGGATGTGCTGGTGCATGAGCCTATGAACATGCACATGGTGGCAGAGGAGGGTGCTGAGTATCCTGCTCTATCACTTCCCACCTTATTTCCTTGAGAAATGGTCTCCCTCTGTCTGAATCTGGAACTAAGCTCATGGCCAGCAAGCCACAGAAATCCTCCCCAACAAGGGAGAACTGTTTTTGTTTGTTTGTTTGAGACAGAGTCTCACTACATAGATCTGACTCACCTGGAATTCACTATGTAGATAGACTAGGATGACCTCAAACTCACAGAGAGCTCTTTGTCTCTGCTTCCTGGAGTGCTGAATTTAAAAGCATGCAGCACAACTAAGATACGGAGTTTCATGTAGGGGCTGGGGATTTGAATTAGGGCCTGCATGTGTGCACATCAAGGACTCTTAAGTCACTGAGACTTCTTCACAGACCTGTCATTATTCTCCAAGGAAACAAACTGATAGACTATGTGCATAAGTATATTGTGGCTATGGTGGTAGGAATGTGAGAAAGCTGTTCACATCATGGCAGAGTCAAACCAAGAATCAACATTCTAGGCTCAAAGGCAGAGCTGGACTATTGACTTCAAAGTCCTCAACTCAGCACTTTTACTTCCACATCCATGCCTCCAAATATAAAGACTTTATCCTCTCCAAAGTCAGGATTTCCAGCTAGGAGACAACTGTTTAAGCACATAAATCTGTGAGAGAAAGCTTAACCTTCAGACTTTTAAAGGCTGATATAATGACGATATAGACATGAATGGATTCACAAACATGGATGTAGACATAGGAGAGAGAGGACTTGTTAGGTTTTGGCTCATGTCAGTATATTTAGACTGAAGTTTCTCTGTCCCACCCGGTCCCACCTAGGCAGCAGCCATTTTTATAAAGTAATTACTCAGAGTCTTAATATTAATTATAAACTGTTTGGTCCATGGCCTAGGCTTATTGTTAGCTAGCTATTGCATCTTAAATTAACCCATTTCTATTAATCTATGTATTTGCCACGTGTCTCATGGATTTACCTGTGTTCTATTACATCTTGCTCCCTGGTGGCTCTCAGTGTCTCTGTGACTTTGCCTTCCTTCTCCCTGTATTTCTCTTGGATTCCCTGCCTGGCTATATCCTGTGTTGCCATAGGCCAAAACAGCTTCTTTATTAAGTAACAGTCACAACACATATTCACAACATACAGAAAGACCATCCCACAGCATTTGTGGATGCTGAGAAGGTTGTTTTGCAAGTTGGAAAACCAAGTAAGTCATTGGCATAGTTCAGTCATCATTCTGTTGCAAAATTTCAGAATCAAAGAAAATTGGCAACATAAAACTCTTAGTCTTGGATCCGACTCCCATAAGATTACTAGTACAGGTCCTAGAGCCAAAACATAGGCTACCATGAAGCTCTGGTACCAAAGTCTGGGAAAATAAAGGGGTTTCACTTCTGAGAAAGTAGAAGGGATATAGAAAGAAAGAAGGAAAAAGAAAAAAAGGAGATTAGATGGGAGAGGAGATTCATATTCCTCTATGTCTTTTTTCTTTTTGGGAAAAATGGAATTATCCCATACCCCACATGCACTGAGAAAGGAAGATAGTCCTAATTGTGTTTCCTTAATCGTGTATCAGTCAATGTCTTCCAGAAACATCTTCACAGAAATTACAGAAATAACATTTGTTCTGGTTAGCTTTTGTCATCTTGTCACAACTAGAGTCCCCTGAGGCAAGGGACACTTCAAAGAAGAATCACGTCCATCAGACTGGCCTGTGGGCATGTCTGCTGGACTCTTTTTTTGTTTTTTGACTAATGGATGCTGTGGGAGAGGCACACCCACAGTGTGTGGAGCTACTCCTGTGGAGCATTATGTAGTTGTTTCACCAAGATAAAAACCTTCCATATGGAAGGGAACTTCTTAAGACTCGATGTTTGCAGGGAGGTGAAACATCAGGATGTCCCAAGGAGAGGGCAAATACCATATGGAACCTTGTTAAGACAGGATGTGAACAACTGAAACTAGCTTCCTGAAGTCTCTGAAACTGATTAGATTCACTGTGCCCCTCTCCTTCTAAAAGTACATAAATAGTAAAACCTGCTGAGAGAAGACTCTTGGACAGTCTTACCTGCCTGGAAGAAGCAGAGACTGGCTCAACTGCCTGGAAGAAAATAGTCCACCTAACCTGCCATGAAGATACTCAGACCAGATGAGTCACATGGAAATGACACCCTCTGACACACTGAGCTGTGTGCAGGCTGGGAAATGAGCTCCAGATTTCCAGCCTTAGTGAGTTGTCATCCATAGGTGGACTTTGGTGATGTGACTCTCATTTGGAGATCTCTGCTTCTGTAAGTAACCACCCTCCCATATTTCTATAAGTAAATCCAATAAAACTCACTGGTTCATTAAGCTAGACTCTGGTGATATCCATACTTAGATATCTCATGGCCTCCTTTCTCAGGTGAGTAGATATGTGTGGTGTGCCTCCCCAGGGGGAAGAATGTCATACAATAGGTAGGTGGTTCTGGCTTATAAGAACAGAACCTGAGCAAGCTGGTAAGTAGAATTTTCTGTTTTTTTCCCCCTATTTAGTTAAAACAGAAAATAATCTATATACTTTCTTACTCCAAGAGAGAAGAACAAGTCAAAGTTACAGTTCAGATCAAAGCAAAACCAAAATCTAACACAAAAAGCTCAATGTTCAAAGTCTCACATGCTCCAGAGGGCCCGAGCCCTCCCACTTCTCCAGCTCTGCAATCTGCAGCACACAGTTGTGTTCTACTCCACACCTGCTGCTGTCCTCAGTGGTCACCCGCAGCCCTTGCATTTACATATGCTGAGTTCTCCATTGCAATTGAGGTTGCATGTTTCCCAATGGCCTCTACCATCCTCTCTTCAGAGAGTCTCCAACCCTGACACAGAGTGGCAAGTCTCAGATGTTCTCCATTGTTCTTTCATCTTTCAAAACAAATGCCCTGTAGAAGACTCATACACATTATTCATTTCAGCTGCCAGCTTGAGGTGTCTGTAGCCTTGGCTCACTCTGGACCACAGCTTCTGTTTGTCCTGAGGAAATACTTTCCAGAAGAGTTCACCTCAATTATGATAATATCTTATGAGTTTTCAGTCCCAGCTAACTGACATGTGTTGTCCCACTGAAGCACTAAAAGATTCACTTATACAAATTCTTAATTGTACCTATGACACAAACAGTCTTGAGAGTGGTTTTGCTTCCCTCTCAAATCTCACAGGCCTCCACCATCTGCATTTCTCTCAACATTCTTGTCTTCCAAGTTTCCATATAGCAGTCCATTGAATTTGTGGGCATTCAACAGTTTTGCAGCCCTAAGATCTGAACATTTCCACAATCCTCACCCAAACCAACATGGCCATATCTAAGCGAGATCCCACTCCTGGTAACAATTTCTGTTCTACTTCCTTGTGCGTTGTGCAGTTAGAGTTTTTTGCCTGGCCCAGTCAGGACAAATCTCTCCTACCCGCCAGTCCCACAGTCGCTCAGACCCAACCATGTAAACACACAGAAACTTATATTGCTTACAAATTGTATGGCCATGGCAGGCTGCTTGTTATCTACTTCTTTTATCTTAAATTAACCCATTTCTGTTAGTCTATACTTGTGGCTTACCAGTACCTTACATCTTGTCATGGCAGCAGCTGGCGGTGTCTTTTTCTACCCAGCCTTCCACCTCCCAGAATTCTCTTCTCTCTTGTCCCGCCTATACTTCCTGCCTGGCCACTGGCCAATCAGAACTTTATTTACACAGAGTGATATCCACAGCACTTCCCCTTTTCTTTTTTTTTAAAGGAAGGTTTTAACTTTTACATAGTACAATTACATATAACAAAACAATCATCAAACAAGAATTACAGTTACAATATTAAAGAATTATAGATCCTATCTATCTTATATTTGTGAGTCTAAGGTTTTATATCTAGCTTATCTTTTATCATAATTGAGGAAATTATAACTATCTAGCCTTCAACCACATCAAAGACCTCAGAAGGATATAATATTACCTGAGAACCAGGAGAAGGATGCAAGCAACTTTCGGGAGTCTTGTAGGATAGACAGAGACAGCTGGCAGCCTGGACAGTCACCTAATGTTCCTTTGTAAAGTTGGGGCATTTGTCTTTAGCCCACAGGGCTACAGTCTCTTGGTCACTTTTCTTAGTGTCCTGTAGAATGTCTGGCAGTTTCCTCTGCGAAGCAGGAACCTGAAGGACCATTTTGTTAAGCAAAGTTTAGTGGTCACCTTTTTATGGGTCCTGCATGTCCAGTCGATCAAGCAGTCCAGGCAAGAACAGTTTCTTGCCCAAATGGCTATTTTTGCCAAGGTGAAGATAAACTCCATATGAAGTGTCTTCAATGCCTATCCTCCTCTCTGAAGTAAATTGGTGTTGCCAGGAGCAGACATGTCTCACTGTCCAGAAAGTCTAAATTTTAAAAATATTTTAAATGCCATATTCTGTAGACCTTTGAAGTGTTTGAAGATTACCTGTCTATCTGAAATATCTCTGTGTATACCTAGAAGACTTAACTAACATGGCTATGAGTATGATTATCATAGATGACCAGTTATTAATCTATTTTTAATTATCCATTACAATTTTAAATGAGCTGTACAAACATAATATCTTAAACAAGAGTAGAAATATACACACAGTATAACAAAATCAACTTTAAGTTTGTATCAATAGACTAAAATCTATACCAATGTAAAACATTTTAAACAAGTTGTTGCTCTTTAGAAGTTCCTTAATCTACCCTTTCATCCTATTATATCTATATCATATCCCCTTTTTATCTTTAGAAGGAGATTGTATTTATAATCAACCTGTTTTTAAAAAAATATTGGTTTTTCTCTCCCACATCAGAGGGCTCTTCTGATTTGGGACATAAGAATCTCTTAACTTTTTCTTTTAACAATGTGCTTGAGTTTAGAGAAGGAGTGAGCCAATTCCATCTCCAAAGCCAGCTGGGAATTTGGGCATAGATTTTTTTTACTACTTCCTGCTGGAGGGGGGCGCTGTATCTTATGGGGACATAAAGAAAATTTTAGGATTATGGAGTAGTCCATGAGGGTAAACCTCCGAGCCAGTTGCCTTGAAACCATTCTGGATGTCAGATCATCTGGGCCATTGTGTCATCAGAGACCTTTCAGGTAGTCTTGGCTGATCAAACCTGATGTATATTAATCTGGAACAAATCCATAGCCTCTGGCTTTCTGTGGAAACAAAAGCAGAGACTCTTTCCAAAGCAACATATCCTTATATCCAAATTTTGAAGTCAAGGTACCTTTAAAATTTACATATTTGTTTAACTCAACAGCTTTTATGATCAAATCATTTTCTGTAGTTAAAAATCCCAAAGATAAGACAAACCAGATTCTCTGTGTAATATCCATCTTTGTAAGACTGAAACATCGCTGTGGCTGCTGGCTCTGCCCACCTCAGCTTCCCAACATGGCGGTGGTACAGTTTACAGCCAGCTCTGGGTCTTGAGCCATGTGTACCATCAACTATCAGAAGCAGTTCTATCAAAGCAGTGCATAGCCAAGAAACCTTTTTTTTTTTTTTTTAACTAGCAAAGGCTAAATCCACCATGCAGCAGAGTAAAGTGCCACTTGTAGATTCCTCATTCCTGCCACATTGTAGGTCAGATGCATATGTCAGGAACCCGCCATAGTAGCTCAAACTGGCAGGCTGCCGCTAACTTGAGAGAAACAATTAGGAAGCTGTTTTTAGCTCCATTTTAGAATCTTTTTTCTCAGGTTTTAGGTGGAAACTCTTGCCCCACGTTGGGCGCCAGTTGTAGTTAGAGTTTTTTGCCTGGCCCAGTCAGGACAAATCTCTCCTACCCGCCAGTCCCATAGTCGCTCAGACCCAACCACATAAACACACAGAAACTTATATTGCTTACAAATTGTATGGCCGTGGCAGGCTGCTTGTTATCTACTTCTTTTATCTTAAATTAACCCATTTCTGTTAGCCTATACTTGTGGCTTACCAGTACCTTACATCTTGTCATGGCGGGGGCTGGCAGTGTCTTTTTCTACCCAGCCTTCCACCTCCCAGAATTCTCCTCTCTCTTGTCCCACCTATACTTCCTGCCTGGCCACTGGCCAATCAGAACTTTATTTACACAGAGCGATATCCACAGCAGCGTTGCTTGATACTCCATGGTGAAAACCAACTTTAAGAGAAAGGAACTTATTCCAGCTCCTATGTCACAGTCCATCATTGGCAAAAGCTAGGGCAAGAACTCAAGGCAGGAACTTGGATTACCTAAAATGAGAACTTAGACTTTTTTAAGATTCATTTTTGTTATTTTTAATTATGTGTGGCTATAACTGGTTGTAGTGATGAACGCATGATTGCAATGCCCAGGAAGAACAAAGGTGTCAGATTCCCTGGAGCTGGAGTTACAGATGGTTGTAAACCACCTGATTTGGGTGCTGGGTCTTCAGCTCTGGTACCTTAGACTTTCCAACCATTGAAAAGAATTAAAACATAATGGGACTCTACAAATTTGACCTGTGTTTTATGGTGAGATATTAACTAGAGATATTAACTAGAGATATTAACTAGAGATATTAACTAGATATTAACTAGATATTAACTAGATATTAACTAGAGATATTAACTAGAGATATTAACTAGAGATATTAACTAGATATTAACTAGACAAAAAGGAAAGGTTAAGGTACATATTTGTATGTCAAGTTAACAAGGGGTTAGTTGTCTTTATACAAACTAGGATTTCCTCTATCAGAGAGGCTATGGGTATGTCTGTGGGCCATTTTCTTGATTAATGATTGATGTATGAGAGTCCAGATAACTGGGGGCAGTGCTGTCCCTATGCACTATGGGTAGTTCTGAGATGTGTAAGAAAGCAAGCTGAGGAAGCCGTCGGGAGCAAGCCAGTAAGAAATATTCCTCCATATTATCTGCTACAGTTCCTGCCTCCAGGTTGTGTCATGACTTCCTTGGATGATGGACTGAAACCTGTGAAGTAAGCACATAAGCCCTCAGGTTGCTTTGGTCCCATGTTTCAGCACAGTGGCAGAGAAGCAAAATAGAACAATGCTTTACCAGATATCTGGTGCTGTGGAATATTATTTGAACTATGTAAAGCTGTTCCTTTGTTCCTACTGCCTTTGTTAAAGATGCAAAGACATGTTACATTTGTTTGATTAAATAAAATTAATCTGGGTCAGGAGGTTGAGTTGCAATTAGCTGGCAGGAAGTGGTAGAGAGGAACAACTTGTAGCTAGGGTTCTTAAGTGGGCACAGAGCAGAAGGACAGCCCAGAGTAGAGGTTAGCTTACTTGCTATTCAGCTTCTCTGAGCTAGCAGGATTTCACCTCATTGTAGGGATCCTGAGTTCTATAGAAGGGTGGAGACTTAGATAAAGTTTCCTTTAGTGACTGTGATAGAGCCGGTGCCTGAGGGAACAGGTTTCCTGCCTGGCTGCAGCTCATGTAGCAGAACTATTGCTGGTATGGTAGCTGCAGAGTTGCAATTGCCAGTTGTAACAGCAGTTGCTTAAGGTACAGCCACTGTATTGAATGTAAAACAATCTGGGTATCCCTTTGTGGAGGTAATGTGATGTTTAAAGCTAGCCATTACAGGATGTAAACTCAAGAACAGAAGTGCTTTGTCAAAGGATGTGTCCAATCCAGTTCGATAGTAGTACAAAACCATTCAGGAGAACACTTGTTCAAATCTCTAAGCACACAGTAATAGTGAATGCAGCAGACTATATCCATGACACTGCTTATATTGGCCAGAGTCTTAATTTCTGTCAGTGCAAGAAGATAGTAAGACAGGGATGCCATGGTATTTTGTTGTAGTTTTCATTTACACACTTGCTGAATATGGAGAGCAAGCTAACTCCTTCATCTTATCTTTCCACAGACTCCTCTGTCTTACTTTTCAGGCAAACTTGGAAGCTAATGCATAGGAAAGTTGCATGTCTTATCGTCCACAGCAAAGGCCATATCATTGATGGTTTACAATTATATCCCATAGCTTTTTTTCAAGGATTGTCGTATATATTCTAGTTCATTAGACATTTGGGAGGCATTCTCATACTTATGGGGTGGACCTTCTTCATCCAGGAGACATGTCTCTATATATTCACTCTTTAAAGGAAGAGGACCACCCTAGGATTTCCCTGGAGGACCGTCCATGTTCACAGGTCCCAGCCTTGCTAACATGTCTCATCAAATCATTGTAGGTGATCTTTGGTTCTTAAGGTCATTGTGTTGTGTAACTTTCCTGGGGAGACCTGAACAATGTGTATTCACCTCATACAGGACCATGACAACACAGGAAAGAAATTAATCAATTTAAATGTGTTTATTAGGTCACTTGTAAAAGTATAGGCACAAGGTCACTAAATGGAGGCTTTTAAATCCTTTATGTTTCAGACTTCCTGAGACTTGTAAGTTTCATCTACTTCCAAGATTTAAGTGTCTCCCTCCAAGAGATCAGAGGAAATGGCTATACAACCTTTATCTATACTTTTTATGGGAAACTACTCTGATGGCATTCATTACTGAAGACGTAAGGAAACAGAAGAGCTTTTAGGATCTTGTTATTAAAAGACAAGGAAAGAGCTGTCAATATGCTTCAGGAGGTAAAAATACTTGCAGCCAAGCTTTATGACCTGAGTTTGATCACTGGACACCATGTGGTGGAGGTGGGGGGGAGAACCAACTCCCTCAAGTTGTCTTCTTATACCATGGCATACATACAGGTGCAAACACACACAAAAAATAAATAAATAAACAAACAAACACAAAACTAATCAAATAAGTGTTTGTTTGTCTGTTTTTAAATCTCACAGAAAGAAGAAAGTTGGAAAAAAATCACTCTACACAATTTGATAGATACTTCTTTTGGAAACAGACAAGTATGTGAATTTCTTAGGCCATGCCTCAAAATGTCTCAGCAATATTATTTCCAACAAACCCTTGTAAGTAGGAGCGATCAGTTGAGGGATTTCCCTTATGAGTTGCTTGGATCTGGGAGTGATTAGTTAGGGCATTTCTCTTGTGTGACTAAGCAAACAAGTGAGTGATAATCGGCATTACTCTGTATGGTAGGACTGTAGAAGACAGTGTAGAAGTTATAAAACAGATATTTGGGGTAGTAGAAAAATGTTAAGATTGGCAGGTGTCATTGCAGACTCAACTGAGATTTATCATCAAGATATTACAATGTGACAAGTCAAATTTTGTGATGTTTGTTTTCAGTTGTAACATAGTCCAAGAATGGAATGGTGTGAGAATTCTGAGTGCTTGAGAGAAAACTCCAAGAAAACAAGACAAGAGTCTTGTGACCTCCATTTCTTCAAAACACAGAACTGTTCTTGGAATGTGTTGGTAGACAGGAGTGAGTTGACTTCAGCTGTTGTTATTCATGTGACTCTATGAAAAAACTTGTTTTTGCCACATGTGGCTTGTCCTTGTGATTGAACACCTTACTCATATACTTCTTCTGAACCCTCAGAGTTTACATTGTCTGATGCACTGAATAAAGTTGGCTATTGCATGGGATATTAGCCCACCTTATTTTTAGATTATACTCTCCCATATTCACTAAGCCAACTATAGCAGTGAACAGTTTTCCATGCATCACCTAGGACACATGGTTAAACTGAGCTACAGTCACAAGTTTTCCAGATTAGTATAGCAGAGGAAGGGAAGGGTGGATGAATTACAAGTGTTTGCAGAGCCACACATAAAACTGCATGCTGCAGAACCTGAGAGGAAGGGAGGGATTAGAAAATGAACAGGAATCAGAGGAGACAGCATAAATTGGAGCTTTCTGTCGAGTTTTAAGAAGTTGAAGAAGTGGTAGGCCTGTGAACGTGGAGGCTGAGTGCAATGCATCATAGAGAAGAAACCATGAAGTAAGCTTTATCTCAGGTGGTGAAGATCAGTGATCCAAAGGCTTTTAAATGTTACCAGAGAACAAGATGGAAGATGTGGGTGTGAGAAACTACTGTGAGTGATGGGGAACTTTAGAACTGGAGATACAAAAATCTAAAATGTAGAAAGCATGTGCAGTGATAAAAAAAAAAAGAAGGTACTGAAATAGGATAAATAAGGCCATCAGTCAATAAAGGAAACCAACCAGATAGGTGTGAAAGTTACTGTGTAGAGTGGGTGGCAAGTCACACAGTCTGCTATGAGGTAGGGGCCTTGGAGAAAAATCAGTTTTGAAGCAGAGGAAGGGGTGGATGAGAATGCTGATTCTCGTTGATTTGAGGGACCTGAAGGTTCAGAAAATAATAACTCCTTCTATAATACTTCCTAGGTATCAGTGTGTAAAGAAATTCAGTCAAGTTGTTTCTGTCTGTAAACCTGTACTGTGGTTTCCCTGGACTGATGAGCAGAAAGCTGTATGGCCAAGGCATCAAGGCATACATAAACTTGATAATAATTTTGAAGAATAAACATTTTTGAGCGTTTAGGCCATGGCTGACAATGAGTGAAGTCATTGTGATCTGTGAAATAATGAAATATCTCCAGGTTTTAGAGTCCTAGAACTGGCAAACATTTGACTTTTTTTTTTTTTAAATCAGTTTTGGATAACTCATCTGTTTCTTCAGCACTCAATTACATCTCTAATTACTTCCTAATGTGAAAATTAGTATGTCTTTTGGGATGCCTTATAGGTTCTTCTGCATATATTTGGAGAAGAGTTTCTTTTAATTGGGGTTTTAAACTTTCTGGTTAATGTACCTAACCTTCATATGTGCCCCGAAGAATAATTTACAAGGACTGATATATTATCCTCTTTGGCATGAAACTGGGCTCTGCTCTATCTCTCATAATGTCTGAATATAGACACTCATTCAGAATCAAGCAGCTGGATTCAACAAAGCAGCTGCATCCATTAAACATGTGCACTTGCATTTCAGAAATTATTGATTTCTGAAACACAGTGTTCCGGTGTTCCTATACATTTCATGTTGGTTTCAATCTGTTTTCTTCGTAAATTTTTTTAACTTGAAATATTTCACATATTTTTCTGAACATGGGCTTGATATACTGTGTCAAACTGAAGGCTTTTTGAAATATGTTAAACACACAGAAAAATGCAGAAAATGGCATAGAAAGGACATACGTGCGTATTCCCTTCCGTTTTGCCAGATGCTAATATTTTTGCCTTGTGTCCAATTTCTCTTTCAATAAAAGTTAAACATATGGCTAAATATATTCTTTTTTCTTTTACCCCTTCATCCATTATTCATGGCAATTTCAAATTTTGTTCCCAAGCTACATTTTTTTAATATTATTTGGGCATATCAATAATTTATATGATTTATACCACATTGAATCACAGGAAATTTGATGTTTTCACTTCATTTCATATTTGAAATTTACTCATGTTTGGATATATTTATTCCAAAGTAAATTTATTATCTAGATTATTTCTAATGCCTAGAAATTTCGTATTTCTCTGCTACATTTCTATTCATGGAAATAAATTTAAGGGATCTGTTTTGAGAAGTCATGATGGGAAATGGCTTGTTAAATTTTCAACACAATAGATCTGTGCTGAATACTCTGATGAAAAAAACTATATAAAATTAAAGATTTCTGGTCCAGTAAATGACTTCATGAATAAAAAGTAGTGAAAATTATACTATTGGGAAAACTATTTGCATTAGAAACTACTTTTTGTACTCAATTATATTAAGAGGTTCTATATGTAAGCAAGATATGAAAGGTAAGTACAATGGAGAAAGCCAAATGCTGTGTTGTGAGCTTCTTGAGAGCCAAAAAGCCTGTACTGAGATCCAGAAAGCGAGGACCCATAGAATATTCAGACAGAGAGGAAGGAGTGAGGCAGCAGGGATGAAGGTAGTCCTCTGCTCTGATCTTTAACACATGGGGATAGAAAAACTCATCATTCAGCATGCATGCATGTGCCTTAAGCGTTGCCAAGAATAGAAAACTATGGTAACCAGAAAACACTCTGCTTTTGAACCGTTTCAACTTGGGAAAACTTTTAAATGTACAAAAGATCCTCTCACACACTAGCTTGTGAGGATGTAGTATATGGAATTGGATGATAAGTCCAAGAATCCAACAGAGAAACTAAACAGTATAACTTCTCATCCATTTTGAGACAAAGGCTACATAATCTGGGGTAATACCAACTAAATCAATTCCCATAGAATTGGCTCATACCAGTAACCAGTAACACTTACTCATCACTGACTAACTCCCAATGAAGAGAACAGAAGAGAACAGAGGTGTGAAAGGCATTACTGAAACAACTGGGCATGAGGGACTGTAGTTGATGTCTGGAAATGACTTTTCACAAAGAATTAAGTAAGAAGTTAATTCAGCAGGTACCTCCAGACTGGTTATAGCTTCAGAGTTTTTCAGAGCTCCAGGACAGGATATTATCTTTATGAGTCAAGAGACACACTGTTGGTAATAAATAACCTAGTGGTCCATGTTTGGTGATATAACCCAAAGAGCATGAGAAATGGGCAGAGCAGATAATGGGGTCTGTTTAGGTCACTCAAAGACAGCTATGTCAAGATTTCTGCTTAGATGGATTTTTTTTTGGTGGGCGGGGGAGACTTCAGAAAGCCAAATGCTGCTAGAGCAACAATTTACAGAGAACATACACAATCATACAGAAGAAATGATTAAGAAGCCAGGCGGTGGTGGCACTTGCCTTTAATCCCAGCACTCGGGAGGCAGAGCCAGGCGGATCTTTGTGAGTTTGAGGCCAGCCTGGTCTACCAAGTGAGATCCAGGAAAGGCACAAAGCTGTACAGAGAAACCCTGTCTCAAAAAATTAAAAAAAAAGAAATTATTAAGATTGTTCTAAGGTTGACAGTTATCCTCTCAGACTCTGTAGTCTACATTTCTTCCTTGAAAATTTGATGTTGAGGAGCTGAAAAAGTTACTCAGCAGTTAGGAGCACTGGCTACTGTTCTGGAGGACCTGGTTACTATACCTACAAATCACATGGTGGCCCACATCTATCTGTAATCCCAGTTACAGAGAATCTGACACCATTTTCTGGCATCTTCAGGCTCCAGTCCCGTAACTGATGTACAGATACACATCTGGACAACACATCTAGCTACATAAAATAAAACTGAAAAAAAATTATATGCAGAGTGTGAGAATGCTTTGTCAATCCATCTTTTTAAGCAGCCACCCATGGCTGATAACGAGATAAGGGACACAGTAAGTACTGGGAAGGAACCTGTTAGAACCAAGGAACTGGCCCCAGCAGCATGCATGACAGTTTGGGTCATGGCCTTGTTCCACATTAGAACTGGACTGGAATATGCAGCTTAAGCCAGCCTTATCAAGAGTGTTAGGAATGTGAAGACAACAAGCCTCACAGAAGTAATAATGACCTAGGATGAGATGGATAGATGGCTCATGAACAAAAGACTGTTTTCAGTCTCCCATGCAGAACAATCAATACAAATTATGACACCATTTCATTCTGAATTAGCCTTTAGTAACTGTTCTGGGATTTTTGTTTGTTTGTTTTTGTTTTGTTTTTGTAAAATTGACACACTAGACTCATCTGGGTAGAGAGAACCTAGTTGAGAGATTGTATGTACCCAATTTGCCTGTGGACACTTCTGCGGGTCATTTTCTTGATTAGTTCCTGATTTGGGAGGGCTCAATCCACTCTGGACAGTGCCGTCTCTCAACATATGGTCCTGGATTGTATTAGAAAGCAGAGTGATCAAGCCATGGGGCACAAACCATTCCTCTGTGGTCCCTGCTGTAAGTTCTTGTCTTGAGTTCCTGCCCTCATTTTCTAAAGTGATGGATTGTGACCTGATTGTATGATGAAATAAACTCTTTCATCTCCACATTGTTTGGGGGGAAGTGTTCTATCACAGAAGAGAGAATCAATCTAGGATGGCAAATTTGATTTTAGTTACCAAGAACAACTGACACTTGGGATGGATGACGTTGGCCCTCCAGAGAGCCTCCCAACCCTTTGTAAAAGGTCTCATTTATATAATGACAGTGCCTGCACGACTTACGGATTTGGAAAAGCACAGGCAGGAATAATAAAGTCAGCAGTTCAGGAGTTTGAATGGAGATACCGTGCATCAGTGAGAAAGGATATTTCCAAGAACCACAAAGGTGTTAGGTGAAACGCCCTGTGGAAGGATGGACAACCTGCCTATAACTTGTTGGCCAGGACATCCTGTAGAGCCCACACATCATGAAGACTTCTGCCACTGCTGTTGACTGCATGTCATAACTAGATGGTGAGTCATTATTATTGAAGCCACTGAAGTCTTTTGGCTGTAAGACATGGAGAAATAAGGCTGGGAAAGAGCTCTAGATGTCTTTCTCATAGTTGTATTTCATAGTGCCATATGTGCAGCTGTTAGGTAATTGTCACAAACAGTCTAGCACAGTTAGGAACATCTCAGATACTATAGGACCAACATGCCATGCACAAAACATATCTACTGATGAAATACTGCTATGACTGTTACAAGGGCAACCAATTACCCTCTGATTGGATGTAAGATCTACTCCAAAAGAGGCAACTAACTATTGGAACTGTAAGAAAGGATAATAGCATATGGCTGAAGAGGTCATAGACCTTAGAAGAGAAGCAATAATTGTTTTCCTAAATGGAAACAGTATGTCTGATAAAGTGCCTTCTAAATATTTGTGTTTATTCAAATGATTATTGATACTGCCAGCTACAGTCAGTAACTGAGGAAAATTCTTCTGTTTTTGCAATAGGTAGTACTTTAGGCTCTCACAATGAATCCAGCCCTTGAGAATACATAACTGTTGCTATGACACAGTGGTCCAAAACTCACCCATAAATGGAAGAAAACCATCGGATACTTATATCAACTCTCTCAGTCACAGAGGACACTGCAGAAGAGAACTGAAAAAAAGCAATTGAAGAGCTGTAAGAAAACGGTTAAATGCAAATGGAGAGAGGCTCCTAAAGAAGCAGATGAAACTTAACGGGGTCACAGAAGCTCTGGAAACTAGACTCAGACAGAAATTGAGATAAGCAAAATCATTGCTGATAAGAGGAGACTGTGCCCAGCTGAGTTGTGTTAGTAGCTCCAGGGACCCAGTATTTGAGTCATCACCTATGCTGGGACAGAGTTTTCAGAGATGCAGCTACCTTTGAGTCACTCAGGCTCCTGACACCATTCACTCATGCTCCCATAAGCCACCCTGATAAGCTCACCTGCTCACTAAGCTAGCTGTAGTTGAAATTGTTTCTTTGGTATGTCATTGGTGCCATATGTGGGGTGAATAGATATTTGTTTGTATTTTCCAAGGTGAAGTCACACAATATCCACTTTTCTTCTGTTATTAACACACACACACACACACACACACACACACACACACACACACACACACACACACACACACACACACACACGCATACACATGGACATGCCCATGCAGGGTTAGGGAGAGGATTCATTAGATCAGTTTATATGATATGGTTTGGGTAGTCCAACAATGGTTGTCTCAGTTTGAAGAGGTAAAGAATTCATAGATGCTCAACCCATGAGGTTGATGATGCTGGATGGCTCTGAAGTCTCAATCTTGTGTGGAAAGCCAGGAGTATTCATAGAGATGTGTTGCTCTTCAGTAAGTTTTAGAAGCTGAGAAACACATTCTAGTATACCAGTAAAGTAAGGACACAGTCAAAGCACGGATGACCTTGCAATCAAGAGTAAAGGCAAGCAGCAGGAAAAATGCCAATTTCATTCTTCCATGTCCTTTTTTTTTAAAAAAAAGTTTCAGAATGTTTTATAGAATAAGACAATATTCTTTTCAACAAATTTTAAACAAAAATGTACAGCTGAATCCCCAGGGGAGTCCTTGCCCTGGAAGAGAGAGGAATGGGGAGTGGATTGGGGGAGAGGGTGGTGGGGAGTGGAAGGGAGGGTGGGAGGAGAGAGTACAGGGGAATCTGTGGCTGATACGTAAAATTAAATTAAATTATAAAATTAAAAAAAAAAAAAAACCTCACTGAAGTTCCCAGCAGCTTCTATTTTAGTTGATTCCACCTCCAGTCAAACTGACAATGGAGATTGGCCATCTTAGTTAGCCACATCATGGTCATGCCACTACTGCACTGTGGGTAATTCTTGCCTGGTGGTTCAGTTGTGCAGCATGCAGGGTTCACACTTTTAAGTGAGTTTAAGAGGAAAGAGAGCACTTACCTGTCTGTTTCCCCTCATCCTCTACAGTCTTTCTTGTTCTATTTCTCTCCTGCCTTTGTATTCGAGGTTGATTTTGGCTTTAAGCCCCTGTGCTTGTGAGTCCTTGGGTATTGCCCTGATGATTAGTCCCAATTAAAAAAGTTTAAACTGTAATTTTCTGCTACTAAGCCATCTCTTAATGGAAAGTCACCACTGGAAATCTGTAAGATGAAGAGAAGGGGAATGGGTCCACAGCAAACTGTTGCCTGAATGAGTTATAGCAAAAACAAGAGATATGGCATTTGGATAAGCTTCTTGAGAAGAAGTGGTTGGCTGGTTTGTTTTACCGTATACTTAAATAATATCATATTGTACTAGAGTAACTACTCTGAAAACCTCAGAGCTACTTTCCTTTTGAAATTCAGCAGAGACTTGTCTGCAAAAGAGGGTATATTGTGCAAGATCAAGCTAAACTGGCTTGCTGGATGAAATGAGATATAGCATTTTAAATGGAAGGGCAATCAGTCGGATGGTATGAACAAGAGAATGGCTTGAAATATTTAGAAAACTAAATATTATTATAGGGCTGTAAATGGAAGAGGCTGAGTATAATGCTAGACCATACTCCAAAGAATGACGTTTAGCTGAGAGTGAGTTACAGGTGAATACTGCAGCCTTTATCTCCAGCTGTCTTGAGCAGACAGATGTGGGTGCTGGAAAACTGAGTCTAGAAGCAGCTGGAGAATCCTGTAAATGAAAGGACAGCAGGAACATGTCCTGGGATCATTTTGGGGATTGGAATAAGGTAACCTGATATTTGGTAAATTCTAAGAGAAGTATCTTTGAAGTGGAGGGGGGGTTTCTTTCATATTAAAATTAAAAGAGGACAAAGTGTGTATCTCATTAAGACAGTAAACAGGAAAGATAAATGCCATTATACTTCATTTTACTCAAGCTGATTCCTTGCCCAAATTCTTTTTATACAGCATTACTGTTAGGGATATGACATTGTTTCAGAATGTTAGCAGATGCCATTGAAAAGTGAAAGTAATGCCAGCTTTCCTTTCCTCCCGATTCTGCTATTTACTGTAAGTGCATTTAATATTGAGTACTTTCGGTATAAGCTTTTTAGCAGCCAGGTTGTCACTCACTCCTCCAACCCTTAATTCTCTCACTTAACGTGTTCCATAACACAGTCTCTCATCCTCCTCTCAAGTATGTGTCTATAGGCTACCCTTTCCTTGTTCACACAGACACAGACACACAGACACAGACACACACACACACACACACACACACACACACACACACACACACACACACACACACACACACACACACACTTTCTTAATGCAGATTGCTTAGATGTGTAATTATGGTTTAACCAACTGATACCTGGAGAAAGTATGGGGAATAATTTTCTTATTAACAGAGGTAAGACAATAAATATTTCTAATGGTTTCTCCAGGTAAACTGAAAACTAACCCTGTTTAGTATTGTTCAAAATGTAACATGGAATTTGAGACTCATGGATACCTGTTGTAGAGAATCTCTCTCTCCCCCATCTCTCTCTATATATAGATATATACATATACCTCTGGTTTATGAATAATGAGCATGCACACCATAAATGGAAAGGTCAGCTTCATGAACATCCAAATTGTGCAACTGCATCGAGCCTTTCTCTAAGAAGGGTCTTGGTTCAACACACTCTGCAGCTGCCTCCTTAAAAGCTTTTTGAGCATGAAGTCGGCATTTTCATTTTGCACTGGGGCAATAAATTATGGGTTTTAAAAAGTAAATTTATGCGAGAACACACAAAGCAACTATCAGATTCCAGAAAAGAACACGGAGATGCCCCATTTCCATTTCAATGCACTTTTCAAAACCAGTACTTCCTAGAAGTTTATCCAGATCTCCTCAAGCAGCTTCCTCACTTTCTGTGCTCACATAGGCCTATCAGCAAGCCACTACCCCTAAATCTTATACTAATTAAGCAAAGGGCACTGAGTTACTCAACATTTATTTTCCCCTTTCTTGAAAAAAAGGGATTTCAGGTCTAATTTTTGTCAAATGTTTTTGATTGGGGAAAAATGACTAGTCAGGGAAGCCAGTCGTCAGTCAGTAAGATGGCTGTATATTATTGAAAGAGACTGGTGTTAGGGTCCCAGAGAAGCTCACAAGAAAGACCAACATTTAGCAAGAGCATTTATTTCCAGCACAGTGGGGTGGCAAATAGTGACCCCAAAGGGGGGTTGCAAGCTTTTAAAAAAGCAGAGTTCAAGGAATTCCAGAGAGGAGGGATTAATCTGGTGCTGACTGGTGGAGGAAAGATTAGTTTGAAGGGGTCTGTTGGTGTTGTGTGTGGGGGATCTAGTGCCTAGGGGCTTCTTGATGAGAGAGAGGGTACAGAAAGCTATCTTTAGCTAGCAGAAGTCTGGTGGACATCTGCTGAGCCAGCAGAAGGGGCTTGGGGGAGGCCTGCTGGCAGGCAGGAGGCTTGGGTTATTGGTTGACCCTAAATTGTGGTTTACCTGAGAATTGTTTGCTCAGCTCCAGCCCTTTCTAATGAACCTTCCATGTCAGGGGTCCTAGGGGAGCCTGTTAGGGCCCTGGCTTGCCCATCCAGTCCTTTCTACTGGGTTTCTAACGTGACTGCTTCACTCTATTTCAGGTGGGTAGTTGGGTGCATAATACAGCAATATATTGACTTTTTGCAGCAATCATTTTTTAAATGTTTTTTATTATTCTTTGAAATCATTATATAATTTGAGCAATCATTTCTCCACCCCCAACTTCTTACAGATCCTCTCTTATCTTCCTACCTATTCACTGTCAAGTTCTTTCTTCTTTAGAACAAACAAACAAGCAATAACAGCAATAACAACAACACACACACACACACACACACACACACACACACACACACACACACACACACCATGAAGTTCTATTTATAATGGTCCGCAAATCCTGAGCCCTGGAGTATGATTGATATACTCAGTGTCACTCCATTAAAGAAAACTGATTTTGCCTCTCCCAATGGCTGTCAGTTGGGACCAGCTTCTTGGTTAGAGGTAGGACTTTGAGCCTCCTTCTTTCACGCCATACTTCACTCTAAAATAACAAGTCCATTAAGAAGTACCAAAGTGTACATGGATATGTAAAGGGTGCCCAAGTTGCATATCATCATTAATAAAATTATAAAAGATACTATGATCTCATGTCCTTGAACCACTTCCCACTGTATGAGATTTATGGAAATCTTGCACACCATAGAAATCGAAAGGAAACAAAGTTGGTTTGACTTTAGCTGTTGAAAAT
Organism: Onychomys torridus; assembly: GCF_903995425.1. Taxonomy (NCBI): domain Eukaryota; kingdom Metazoa; phylum Chordata; class Mammalia; order Rodentia; family Cricetidae; genus Onychomys; species Onychomys torridus. Next base: position 8,533,552 of record NC_050454.1, on the reverse strand, counting down.
ACCTGTTGTAGCCAATGCCTTACCTTACTATCCCAGTCCTTCAGAGAAGTATCTATTAAATCCACCTGGGCACCCCTTAAGCAACTCTGTATGCTGTGCCTAAAATGTAAAGAGAAACACCTTTGAAGATGTTAACATGATTTTCAAAATTATTTAGGGCAAGAGATAGATGTGTAGAGAAAAAGTCTTCTGGTATGCACATGTTCTTTCACAGTGCAATACCAAATGAGTAATACATAATTAATAGTCATAAAGTATTTTCCAGCTTCAAATGCAACTCGTCTTTGTTTCTTTTCATGTGCATAACAAGGTTGACTTTTAAATAATCTAATGTTGAAAAAAATCATCTCAAAGTAAATCCCCGGTTGCTCTGTGCAAGTTCATCCATCATGGCATGCCTTGACAGAGGCCATGGTACCTCTTTGTTGAGAGCATCACCCAGAGTGTATCTGTTGTTCCCTTGCTTTGTCCAAAGACCACTGAGGATTTCTGGTTTGACTGAACCATCTGTGAGCTAACCTGCAGATTAGGGTTTTTAAAAGTTGATTTGTTTTTATTTTATGTATATGAATGTTTTGCCTGCATGTGTGTGTGTGCACATACACACACCATGTGCATGTCTCTTCACATGGAGACCAGGAGAGGGTATCAGATACCTTGCAATTGGAATTATGGATGGTAAGCCTTGTAGGTTCTGGAAACTGAACCTGGGTCCTCTGTAAGAGAAGCAAGTACTCTCAATCTCTCAATCGCCAATCAATCTCTGACCTATAGATTTGTGTATGAGTACCAAACCTTGGATATTCACTACCCACAGGCAATACTTGGTAAAGGGAATGAAACAGTATGTGAAGGGGAGAAGCTAAGTGTAGACAAATTTCTGAACAGTCGTATTAAATAAGAAACACAAAGCCAAATACAGGGGTAATAGCTGAGGAGATCAGAGAAATAGTGAAGAGCCACCAGCTAACCTTAGCTTACCACCATGCTGTAGCTTCAGCATAGAGAGCTTCTTGCTGTCTAACCTGTGCTTTTATTGCCTCCTGTTCTGCCTTCTCATTGGCTCTAAGCCCAGCCACATCACTTCCTCGTCACTGCTTATGTATACAGACCTCCATGTCTCTGTGGTTGGTACTGGGATTAAACACCTGTGTCACCATGCTTGGCTGTGTCCTTGACCACAAAGAGTCTCTCTGCCCGCCATGTGATCAGATTAAGGGTGTGTACTACCACTGCCTGACTTCTGGTTCACTATGACCTCTGATTTCCAGGCAAACTTTATTTATTAACATACAAATAATATAAAACATTTCAGCACAAATAAAGTATCACCACAACTAGGTTAGTGTGCACTTATTCAAATGTGTATTTTAGTTATAAAATGCACATATGACTATCATAAAAGTTAGGATTTGTCTCTCTTGTCCATAATGTATTTCCATCATGTAGATTAATGCTTTTACATAGTATATGTTACATCACTAAAAACTTACTGAATAAGTGAATATTATTCAAAGGGAAATATGAGGGCCTAAAGAAATTCTTACATAACTTTGTGATCAAAATAAAATTCTAATTAATTAAAATACCAAAAAACCAGAAAGAATTTTCAGTTAAATGCATCGTCTGACTACATAAATCAATAAAATTAACCAAATTAAGCCAAAAATATATAGTATGTCGCCTCTGGCATGCATGACAAAGTCAAAGTTTATGTGTAATTTAAAAATTTTTTATTAAAATTTACTTTGTTTCTTATACGTGGTTTCACATATGAATATAATGAACATTAGTTGTTTTTTCTGAGACAGGGTTTCTCCATGTAGTTTTGGTGCCTGTCCTGGATCTCGCTCTGTAGACCAGGCTGGCCTGAAACTCAGAGATCCACCTGGCTCTGCCTCCTGAGTTCTGGGATTAAAGTTGTGCACCACCACTGCCTGGTGAACATTTGTTGTTAATTGTCTTTTACTCCAAGTAAGATTGTATATATTTATGACGTTCACTTTGAAGCTGTGATCTATGGATCCATTTTAGAACTATTAAATCAAGCTAGTTAACATGCTCATTACCTTATCAACTAATTTATTATGATGTGTGGTTAGAATATTAAAAAATCTACTTTTTAGCTTTCTAAATTTATTTATTCATCCATTCCTTTTTGAGACAGGATCTCACTATGTAACTATGGATGACCTCACACTCACAAGAGCTCATCCATACTCCTGGGTACTAGAATTAAAGGCATGTGCTACACTTGACATTGTAGGCACTTTAGGAACATAATATGCTATTATTATATGCATCTAACTACCTCTATAGTGCAACTAGCATAGCACTTCTTAATCATCTTTCCCTTTCTTATATTGTCCCAAACCAACCTTAGGTAACTGCCTGTCTTCTCTCTTTCTATGAGATTAACTCCCTAGGCTCCGCATATCACAACACCTGTTAGAATGACCATTAACAAAAAGAATATTTTGACACATAAACACAAAGAAGTGTGTATTAACTTTATGTTAAGCCAGAAAGCTGTAGCAAAGTTATAATAAGAAATTATAGGCAACTAGACACAAAACTACAATGCTGTTAATAAGTATTTCATGAAAATGTTATTTTAACAAATAGAGGAAATAAAGATTGATGCTAGATATTATTCTGCATAATTGGCTACCACATTAAAAAATGAGTTACAAATATGAATGCTTGTAATAGATAAAATGACATGTTAGCAGATTCAGAGATTATTATAGGTCCTTTTAAATATTTTAGGTTAAAGAACTAAGTATTTTAAAATTAAAATAATGAAACTCTTAGAAAGCTAAAAGTAAAACTCTGAAGATGTTATAATACAGGGTGAGAATTTACAGGCAGCTATATTTCTGAAGTTAAAAGTTATCATTAATCCAGTAAGAGAAAACAAAGATGTAGTAATTTCTGTGCCCATGTCCTCATTCCTGCCTCTCCACATGCTCCCTGACCTGGTCAGTAACTTGGGTTCCCCATCTGAATCTATCTGAACTTGAGTTTGGGAAGATTATTCATTAAATGATATGAAAGTTAAAGGATATTCATGTTAGGGACCTATTTCTCACATCAACCATTGTGTCCAAAGAAATTAGTTTTTACCCACTAAACCCTTGTATACATAAAGCCAAAATTATATCCCTTGATGAGGAGGTACTATATAAATGTATTTACACTCAAAGATTATTTTTCTGTAATTCTAATAATGTCAAATGCTAAAAAAAAAAAAAAACTGTCAAGTAGTGACAATGACTGTGCATCTTACATGAAATGAATTCTACTTATAGAATAATTCAAATTAAAGCAATGAATAGTCAATAGAAACTTATCTAAATAGGATGATATCCTACACACTGGGAAGTCCAACAACTTGGTCCCACAGCTTGCAACTCCTGAATCTTTCTTTAGGAAGACTTATATGAACATATTTGAAGCTCAAAGGCAGCAGACTTATAACCAGAAGTGATTTTGATAACATTTAAATGAATCAATTAAATTAACATCTCAAAAGTTCTTAATGGCTTGAAACTACTAAAACTGCTCCCTAAACATTACCAAAAATGTTTTAAAATATATATTAAATATACAAGAGCATATTCAATCTACATAAACACCCATGACATACAAAAGACCTGGAGGGAGAACCCCACTGAGAGCGTCTTAGGAACTTCTGAGAGTTCCCTTCGTAGCATTTGTACTGACAACATACTTGAGGGTAACGCCTCTTACATAACTTCCGGTGACTTAATTTGAGGTAGACATCACTGGACATTTGCTGCCCACATGATGTAGAGCTGACTTCTCGTTATTGATGTTGCTCTGACCATGGATTCAGGTCTTTCAATGGACATAAACACCAGTGTTCCTTCAGGATATCACAAGGAAGGAAAAATGTTTGGTTTTCTTATTTAAACACAAAAAATAGTGTTTCCAGTTTCCATGAGTCATTTTTAATACTTAGACTAAAACCAACCATGTAAAATATTGATGTTGGTTCTGACACTTGTTGAATATATTCCATCCTTCCTTCTCATCAGACCCACTCTCATGAAACCCTCCTGTGCTCAAATTTGCATTTCTCTGATTAATAAGGCAGTTGACAGTTTTGTGAAGCAGATTTTCAATGTTCTTGCTGTCTCTTCTCTTGTTTTCTTTTTGCCTATGCAACCGAGTTCCTTAGATTTGCTTTACTGCTTGTTTGGGATTTGTTTACTTTGTAGAATGAGTCCTCTTTATATATATCAAGTCTGCCACTGTACTGTAAATATTGAAATTTTTCATTACATGTTCAGTATAATTAGAAACATTTTGCCACCACAAGGAATGCTTTCTTTTGACTTACTTTATAATCCACGGCATCCTTTTTTTCTTGGCCGGAGTCTGAAAACATTTTCAAATATTGTATTGCACATGCCATGGATGTATTTTTCCATATCTATCAAGTAGTCCAAACCAATTAGTCTCTGTTCCAATGTTCCTGTATACTCATTGGATATTGCCTTCCTGTTCTGTAAATAATATGAAATTGTCTAAAAGATCTCCAACTATCTGAGTGTAATCTAAAAATCTTTAGATTTATTGAGGTTTTGCTGTGTTGTGTTTTCACATTTACTTTATTCAGGAATCTTTTGTCACTTAATTTCTTCTTTGACTTATTCATCATTCAGTAATGAGTTGTTTAATCTCTGTGAGTTTGTGTCATTACAAGAATTTTATTTGTTGTTAATTTTAAGCTTTGTTGCATTGTGGTCAGATAAGACACATACATGGAATTAATTCAGTTTTTATAGACTTCTTAAGATCTGTTTTATGATTCAATATGTGTAGTAATACTTTATTTGTGCTGAAATGTGGTGATATTTTATTTGTGCATTAATAAATAAAGCTTGACTGGAGATCAGAGGAAAAAGGACAGCCATTATAAGTAAGCAAAGAAGTCAGGCAGCAGTAACATACATCCTTCATCCTATCACTTAGCAGGCAGGATCTCTGTGTATTCAAGGTCACAATGGCAACAAAGGCAGGTGTGGTAGCACACGCCTTAATTCCAGCACTAGTTAACCATGGAGGTCTGTACAGACAGACAGGAAGTGACAGAGTTGTCTTGGAAAAGGAAGTGATGTAGATGGACAGAGAGCAAATCAGATGGCAGAACAGCAAGGCATATAGACATGGGTAGACAAGAAGTAACTCACATTTGGAAGCTGCAGAGTTGATGACATAAGGTTGGCTGGTGGCTTTCCCTATTCCTGTGATCTCTCTGAGGCTTTCACCCCTATATTTGGGTCCATGTTTTTTTATTTAACAAAATCATTTAGAGATTCATCTACAAGTATTTGATCTATTTTACTCATGTTTCCATGGGTTGCCATGGAGGATCTATAGTGTTTGTTATTTGGGTAGACTATTCTGTACATATCTGTTAGGTACATTTGATGTTTGATGTCATTACTTCTGATGTTTCTCTCTTCGTCTTTTGTCCAAGAATACCTGTCTATTGGAAAAAGTGCAGCATTGAAATTGCCCAATATTACTGAACTGGAATTAAGATCTGTTTTTAAGTCTAATATGAAATATTAGATTCTTTATGAAATTGGGTGCATAAGAGTTTGGTGCATATGTATTTAGGATTTTGTAGCACCTTCTTGATGAATTGTTCCTTTCTATAGTATGTAACATGCTTTTTCATTCCTGATTAACTTTAGTTAATTAACAAAATCTATTGTGTCAGACATTACTAACAACATCTGTTGGTTTCCTGGTCCCATTTACTTTGAATACATTCTCCCTTCCTTTTACTTTGAAGAGGTGATTAGAGATTTGGCCCTTGATAATTCTTTTGCTTGTTTTTGTGATATAGTCTGGGATGTTGACTTCTTTTCTTAATTTTTTGTCTTCAGTGAGATCCAAGGTTGCTACAGGGTAAGCAAATGCACTAGTGATGGGACCACAACTAGGCTTGGGATCTGGAGATGGCACAGGGAAGCTGGTTCTGACCAACTAACATTTTAAATGTAGGAGTCAGCATCCTACACCCTGAGTATGAAATTTATAAGAAAATGCAAATCTTCAGAAAAGATTGAGCAATTTTAATAAAAAACAAAAAGACAGCAGTGGATATCAAGATATAAAATAGTAAATGGGACAGTGAATTATGAGTATCAAAATAATCAAATAGGTATATGGATTAAAATGGATTTTCCAAAATCAGCCCATGCACCCATGTTATGACACTTTAATCCTGTAGAACATTGAAGAAATGTGGGCTTTTCAGTAAATGTGTAGTGTTGCAAATTATAAATAACATCAAATGCAACCCTATTTCATATTGCATTTTGGAAAAACGTTATTGGGTAGTTTTTAGTTCAGTAGTTGGATCATGGAGTACTGAAGTTTCCAGCAATAACAGTTCATGATCTTGGGCAGGAGAACAGTTTTTAAGCAGATATTTAATAGCACTAAATATAAAGTTAACAATAGATACAATGAACTGAATTGAACTCAAGAACCTTCATTGACCAAAATGTACCGTTTGTGAGTATTAAATAGACAAGTCACAGGATATCTAAAGGCATCTTTATCACATCCTTCTTCTACATGATTAGATTCAAGGAGCAGATACTTTCAGAATTATTTTTTGTACTCAGTAATTCAATATTAAAACAGGAAAGTGCATTAAAATGGGGGAGAATATTTAACTGGTCAAAGGACAGTATTAAAATAGCCATAAGTCTATACAAAATATTTACAATATTCAGGAAAAAAAAGCACATTGAAACCAGAAGTAGGTGTCACCACTCACAGAACACAAGGCTGAAATAAAACATTTAACAGAATCAAGCATCAGCTAAGACACAAAGAAATAGAACTTACTCATCCAGGCAACCACTTTGAATACAATGGAAAACATTCACAAAAGTTGATGTATATGTGCACTTCTTTTTAGTCAGGCTTCATGATGGAACCACCACCTCTACCTCATAGGATTAATAAAGCATTATTGTCCCATCCTACAATGAACAGAAAAGATTTTTATAAGCAACAGAAGTTTGTATGAGTCCCAAAACTAAGTCACTAAAGACAATGAGGAAGTGACTTCTCTCCTGAAAGAAGTCAGCAATCATGCCATGAGGACATTCAAGCAGCCTATGGAAAAATGCAATGTGCTAAGGAGATATGGTCTCCTGCCAACAGCCACGTGAGTGATGTGTCTTGGAAGCAGATCCTCCACCCTGGTCAAGCCTTCAGTTAACTGCAGCCAAGAAACATCATCTTGACTCTAGCCTCATAAAAGACTGAGCCAGGGACATATAGCCAAATTGCTCCTGGATTTCTAACTAATGGAATGTATATGGGATAATAAATGCCATTGTTGTTGGAAGCCACTCTCTTTAGGATAATATGCTCTCTAGCCAAGCAACTGTATTTTTAGATGATTCCTGCAAAAAGTTAAATATTTATATTTATATTTATATGTTTATATATATATATATATTTATATTTATATTTATATTTATATGTTTATATATAAATATATATATTTACACACAAAGAGCCAAGCAAAACTTTATATGTAATAGCATAACTGTAATAGCATAGAATGGAAACAAGGCAAACATTCTTTAATAATGGGACATGACACAGAGAGAAAATGAATGGCCTGCTAGACTCACAGCTCAATAACACAAGCCCTATATTAAGTAATGGAAACAAGACAACAGTGCCTGCTGTATGATTTCATTCAAATGTCATGTAACTATAGCTAGAAAAACTTCACAGAGAGAGACCAGAAATCTGCTCCTCTTTGAGAAATGTTTCACTGACAAGAAGCCTGAGGGGAATGCTGGGTGTGAGCAACATTCCATTTCACTGTCTAGTTGTTATGTGGGTATTCTAATCTCATAAAATTCATCAGATGCTTCATTGTTTCATTTATGATTTGCTTCAAAACATTTCCTTTTTGAAAGAGATTCTATTGAATTTATTCTTATAACTCTCATAGCACTTCATAAAAATGTAAGTACTCAATAAATGTATATTGAACATGTTACAAAATAGGAAACATTAGTGAATATAGCAATGATCTACTTTATTCACCTTTTAAACAATATTTTAGAATCTAGAGAGGTGGCTGAACAGTTAGGTGTGCATACATACTGGTCTTCTAGAGGATCTGAGTTTGTTTTATAGCACCCATTTTTTGAAGGCTCAAAACTTAATGTCACACTGGCTCCATGGGAATCTGTCACCTTCCTCTGGCCTCTGAAGACACCTGCACTCATATGCAGATACCCACGCGTGCGTGCACGCACACACACACACACACACACACACACACACACACACCACTTAAAAAATAAAAATCTTTAAAAAATATGAAATAATATTTTCATACCAACATTATATCATTCATTTATGTACATATGCAGCATGAGACATTTTTTTTTATCAAATGTGTACATATACTTATGGAAACATACATATGAATATTTGACTATTGATAAGACTAGTTTAACTCAGGACATGGTGTAGAGACCCCACGGAGTTTTCCTAGTGAGAACTTACTCAGGGTCCAAGAATCTGAACTTGATTTACCCAGTAGGGCTGCATAAGGGGATGATTTGACCACAGGCATGGTTAACAGGTGTTTGGAAGAGTCTACACTTGGCTGTGCAGTGTGCTTTGATCTAGCAATGTGGTGTGTCTTTTGTCCCGCCCCTTGGCATTATTATAAAAAGCCCTTTTGAATAAATGGAAAAGGCCATTTGGATATCGACCCAGGTCCTCCCCAAGCTATCTTGTGTTTCTGTCTTTCTTCTCATCATCTAGGCCTATCATTCCATTTAATATTTTCTTATCCCTCTTTGCTCCTCATAATAACCCTTGAAAAGGTGGGAGCTGGCCTCCAACAAAAAAGTTTAATTAACAAAATATTGCTTAACTTTCACATCTAGCATGGATTGCTCTTCTTTGATAATTTTCAAAATTATAAGAATTATTTTGGGATTTGTAAAATTAGCCCATTTATATAGTTGAAAGATGGTGATTCAAATATCTGATTTTTTATATATTAGCAGTATCTCTCAAACAATTCTTTACTGAAACACAAATTAAAATGATATATTTATTTTTCCTGTTTTCTTATGTCTAAAGACAAAGGTTTAGTGAATTTTAGACATCATTCTGTCTCAACTCCTGCTTACCATCGGCATGCGAAAGTGGCCATTGGTGTTTAAACTAGAAATATGAATGCCATTCTGACATTACATCCTCCTCCAACAATGATGGTGATGGAGATCATAAGAGTAATAATAATGAAAATAGTAGTAGTAAGGCTGCATACATACTTGATTGCTAAATTGCATGTATGCTTATAAATGCAATTTATAATCTCCATTTAGACTAACAATCTTCTGGAGAACAATTCTATCCTATTCTCTATTTCACATACTTAGGGAAAAACCCAACCCATTGCATTTGTGAATTTAAAGTTAACGTTTTTATGCATCAGGCATCATCATGATTTATTTTCTTAAAGGAAAATTGTATCAACATCCTTAATCAGTTAAGTTTCAATTATATATACTCTAATATTAAAGTGTCCTTAAGAGAGCACTCCTCAACTGAGTGCCATAATTAGGCTAGTGGACTAGCACATCACTTATCAACTCACATGCAAATTAACATTCAATTGAATAGGTGGTATTCCATCTATTCAAGAATTATGCAGTTACTGTCTACAGACAGTTATGCAGGATGACTGCCAAATCAGGCATAACTGGAGGACACACTTTCATAGGTCTACCTAGAGAATTTGAAAATGATCTAGTCACAAGGGCATGAATTGGATGATACAGGAGTTCACTAATGAGGAAATAAGTGAATGTTACTGATTGAAAATTATGTGATCATACATTATATCAATCTTTTAATAATTTTAAGGGAATAACAGCTACTTCATTATGGAGCCATTGAGTGACCATGACTTGGGAAATACAGATTTAGGTTACTCCAAATTCCATGTTTCAGCATGAAAGCATTCCATGAAGTTTTATTGTTCTTCATAACAAAGAAAGCCATAGATCAAGGGAAATTTAAAATACATTGGTGGGTACATCAGAGAGGTAGGTACAGCAAGATGAGGGAAGTTTGCTATCAGTCTAGTCCTTTGGTGGATAAATGTTTACACATACCCTTTGTGAATCAGACACTAGATACTGAAGATTGGCTATGTGGAAAATAAAGTGGAATAATTTGTCAGTCTTTGCCTGGTAGAGGAAGTAAACAATAATATAACTGTTAAACAAATACATTGGTTAAGTGAAAAATAATTCTCTAGAGACATGGAGAATAAATTCTATAATGGGTCTAATGGAAGAGAGGATGCTATGTATAAACAAGTTTATGGAGATTTCCAGGCTTAGAAAAAGTGTCATTCTGGACTGGTAAAAGCAATGCAAAGGGTGTATATGTAAAACATTATCGCAGGAGGTGCTTGTGAGCAATTTTGAGATGAGGTCATTCAACAATGATTATACCATCAAAGATGTGTCTGTCTCACATTGGGCTCCAGGACTGTATTGTATAGGAAGCAAGCCACCCAGGTTCTAGAGAAGCCACTATCAAAGATTCTTTGCCAGTTTGGCTTTCCACCCAAGCAGACCTTATACAGGCACTTATGTTGAATTGCCTCTTCCCAAGATGCACCCAGATTAAGTAGGATTCCCAGGAGGGTGTGGAGAAGAGGCAGGAACAACAGAATGTATTTAGCATTATGGTTGCCACTCAGCAGTATGAGCTTCTTCCAGTCTATATACTTTGGGAAATGAACATGTATCCTGGAATTATATGCTTAATTGATAAGGAGTCCCTTTCCAATCCATGGTCTCGTTTTCTTTAGTTAATTATCCTTAAGCACACAGAGGCTATTATAGAAAGTCACAACTGATCAAAATAGAGAGAATGAGTGGTCTTCGGGTGTCAAGCCCCAGTCAGAACATCTACAAAATAACACCTGTATCTAAGGGAACATCTCAAAAAATGTAGAAAAATAATAAGAGCCAAAAATCCAGGAAATTTGCTATGAGATCAAGTCTCCTGCAAATGATAGGGAAGATTCACCTATGATGTAACTGGAGTTTTAAGACTCAGTTTGAACTCTCACAATGACTTCCAGAGACAGCTTGAGCAGGTATGTTGTGCTTTTTTGCTGGAAACCTGTCAGGAAAAACCTGAGGCTATAAACAGAAAGGAGGCATGAACGGAACCTATAGCTGATCATCTTTGCACTCAGTACCTTAAATATATTTCATGGAATAAAGCCAGGTGCAGTAGGTCTCTGGCAGATAATAGGTATTCTACACGACTGCCTTTCAGTTGCAATTAATTTGAATTATATCCCAGACTATAATTCTGTGTGTGATGGGAGTTTTAGCAGCCAGGGAGTCTATGTTTGAGTGCTTGTATCATTACATTATTTGTCATTATTTTGTCCAAATCAACAATGACTTCCTAAGGCTTAATATTTACATGAGCATTTCTTACCCCTCCATGCAAAGCTTTTATATGGCACTTTGATGTATTTATTTATGATGGCTCATTTCCTTTATTTTACTAGTATCATTATAGACAATTCTTCAAAACTGGCCAGAAAGATTCAAACACAGAAGAACGCTTTTGTCTTTTTGATAGTAGATATTTATTCATTGAGGTCAAATTCCTTTGGGTAGATGCAAAAATAGGACATAACCAACATAATTGTATAGTCTTAAAAACAAATGCTTCTACAAAGACAATGGCTCATGGTTCAAGTATCATAGTTATCACACAATGGTATTATTTGATTTCCCTGCCTTAAAAGCAATAACCGGAATATAAAACAATTGACAAAAGAATCAACAGATGGCTATTTCAGTACTCAGTGTTCTATTTCTTTTCCTGATTTTCTTTTATTCTGTCAGTATTCTTTTTCCAACTAAGAGTTAGTCTTTTGTACATTTGATACATAGATGATTTTATGAAAAGGAATATTTGCCATCCCATAATTAAGGCAATTATTCTTTAAGCCTTTTCTTTAGACCATGGCTTACATTTATTTACTCATTTTCACACCCAGGATCAAGCATTATAAATGACTCTCTAACGCCTGTAATTTAAAGACTTCTGCAGTAGAGTATCAAGGCTCTTTTCACAACTTTCCCACTGTCTGGGTTGCTTTAACACACACACCTCCCACTCACTCTTCCTCACAGCTCGTGTGTGTTACCACTGTTTCACACTTAGTCTGCACTGTCCCCGCATGCTCAGCTGGCCTTTTTAAACTCCAGAATTATTGACCTGGTGAGATAAGATTCCATCTACCTGTCTTCAGTTTTCCCAGCATCAGTAGAATTCAGAAACTGATTCTCATTTCTCTATTATCTTCTCTTCCCATCACTAGGATTTGAATGTTAAGAACGTCAAATATTTTATCAGTTGTATTCCAAATCTCCTAATTTTTAAGTTAATTGATGCCATAGGTTCATAACTATTTTAATTTTGATACCCAACTCCCAATTTCTTTAGACAGTCTCACTGCACGTAACTCTCCCTTTTGAGTGAAGTTAGGTGAGTGAATCCTTCTTGGAAGGGAATACATAGCTACTCTCCTGTCATTGATTGCAGCAGGAACTGCTGCTCTTTTAGTCACCTGCAGCATGAATATGCTACTGGCTTTGAATGAGCTAATACGTCAGGTGTCAGGTACAATCCCAAGAATAAGAGATCTGAGAGGTAAGATGGGAAGCAATGTGGAGCCCTGCTGAGTCTGCGGAACCACCAGGTGATCTTATTTCTCTTTGAAAGGTCTGCCTCAACTGAATGTACCAGGTTTAGCTGTCCCTGTCCCATGGGAGATCTTACCCTGTTGGAGGAGGGGACAAGGCGTGGTGCTGGGGAAGGCAGTGGAGGAGCAGGAGGAGGGATGAGACAGGTTGGTATGTAAAATATGTAGTTGGCATGTAAAATGAATAAAAAAGCATCAGTTAAAGCATAGTAAAGAGAAAATTAATTTAAAACATGTAGTTTTATTTACCTTAGCAGTGAAAGTAATCTCAGATGACTTCATTGGCGTGTGTACAACATCAGCATCGGGAAATTCTCTTATGACCCCAGACAAATCACTGGTCTTTAAGTATGAAAATTGTCACCTCTTCTTATATCCTTGAGCTTAATACAAGCCAAAGATGAGGATCAGGAGTATTGAAATGAAAAAGAAAAAGAGCAGGTACAGACTTAGAGATTTTTAAGATGGGCAAGGGTTAAGAACATCTGTTGTGCACAATGTAAATGGGAATTTAAAAAATTAGTTAACATTCTGACAAGACTAGTTTAAATAAAGCAAATGGTTTTATTAATTGAATCATATCAAATGTTCTATTTTGTCAGAAGATACTAGCATTTTGGGATGCAATTATTCCTGCACCTTTAACTATTTGGTTTTACCCCTTACATGGGGGTTAAGGTTTGGACAATAAAAACACAATGTTCAGTTTTTGTCTCTTTCGAAATAATAACGTAAGGGTAGTTTTATGGCCCAGAATCTAGGGATATTGTTTGAGTATAGAATGGAAAGTTCCATTTCAAAGCCTGATATTACTTCTCTGAATACTTCTGCTCAGTTAGCCTTTGTGAAATTACTCAGAACATAAAGAAGGGCAAGTCATGTACTGCTGCTTCTTTTGGCTCAATCTGGTTGCAAGAGGCTCACCCATTCCCCTATAAATATGAACCTATAATTGAACTTGTGAGTAGTGAAATATTCTGGTGGCACAAACCAAAGGAAGTTCAAATATAGTGACTAGATTATTTCTGTCGCTATTACAGAAAATGTGAATTTAGAAACGAAAGTGGAAAATTTCTGAAAAGCAAAGAGAAGGATGTAGATTACGAGTCTATTGAGAGACAGAGACACTGTAAATGAGATGCCAGAAAATATAGAAGAATCAAAGAGGGGACCTTTAAAAGCAATGAGTAGCCATATTTGTGTGACAGATAAAATTGTCATTTGGTATCTACATGTATTTCCCCTTTCTTCTGGAAATAACCTGTCTTTGCCTTGGTAACTATAAAAATGGCTGCTAACTTTCTTTGGGTATCAAATTTGAGTGGGAGCAAATATGAAACGTGCAGCTTTTTATCATTTTCTATGACTTACTTGAGAAGAATATGTTTGTAGAAATACATAGGAGCTAAGTAAGGGGAGATATATATATATATATATATATATATATATATATATATATGTCATATATCACATATATATATATGTCATATGTCACATATATATATATGTCATATATCACATATATATCTTAGCCATGACGAGGCACACATGACACTCAAATCAAATAAATAACTGAAGTTGTAACACACAGAGGTATTGAGCTTGGCATAGTTATATAGCTACTTCTGTACTTTTGTGAATTTTTCTCTACATTGTCATATTGTGTCACTAGACATCCAAGTATTTGAAGTGATCCAGGTGGTTATGTCATAGAAACCAACAAAATAATACGAAGGTACAGCAGCATGATTAAAACCACGAGTGATTGGAGAGTGCTCGGCCTTAAGTGAGACATCTGTATTGACTGCTCTCTCTCTTCCAAGGCTCAGGGAACTCACAGAAGAAGGACTGTAAAAACTGTAAGGTTCTCGGTTCAAGGATAACAGTGTCTTGGGGACATGCACACACTCACTGCAGCTGTGATTGCTAAAGATTTGCTCAGTGTTTCTCATGGAAGAAGAAATGACTCAACAAACCCTACTCCTCCCTAAAGGGCTACTGACATAGGATACTGGCTAGAGGGACAGTGTCACTTCCTTCAGTCATGTATCCATTGACAACTTGCCATGCGGAAGTAAATAACCGCCTACCTCCGTTCATGCTGGAAAACTACACTGAATGGTCTCACACACGCATAAAAGACTTGCTAGAGAGCACAGCACCAGTGTGAGAAGGAGAATGGAGAGCCAGGGTAACAGGCTGTGAAAAGAATATCATTCAGTACACACATTTATGAAACTATAAAAAAAATTAAAAATAAAAGCATGAAAGTCTATCTGTTTTAAGGAGCTTGCATATATAAGGATTATACAGGAAAGAAAAACTCTAGGCAAAATCATTAGCTATCATAAAACACAGAATAAGGTGCTCTTGAATTTATAGAAGTATGATAATACATTTAAATAAAAGTCCAAATAAAATACAAAAGATTAGAATTTAAGTTAATTACTGAAATATTTCTCTTATTAAATTTCTAAAAGCATCTATGCTATTCCAATTCAGAGGCTGATAAAATAATCAAGCTAGAAAACTTGATGTACAACTACTTTTACAAAATCAAGTCTGGGGCTGGAGACATGGCTCAGAGATTAAGAGCATTTACTGCTCTCCCAGAGGTCCTGAGTTCAATTCCCAGCAACCACATGGTGGCTCACAACCATCTATAATGAGGTCTGATGCTCTATCCTGTCCTTCAGGCAAACATACAGACAGAACTCTGTTTACATAACGAATAAAATAAATCTAAAAAAAAAAAAAAAACAGCCCAATTTAAAAATCAAATTTGAGAAACATGCTTCTTATTATTCATTTTGGGCTGCTAGGTGTGGTTTCTAACTTGCTTACATATTCTAATTATTTTGTTAGTATTTTCTTTTATACTCATTAATTTTGCTGAACCTTTAAGATATTTTCACACTTGTTAATATTTAGATTTCATTGCTCAGATACACATCTTATATTCTTACAACTATTTGTAGTAGCTAAGGTTGTTTTCATAAAGGTATTTTGTGACATTGAAAAATAACCAATATTTATTTTTATATTCAAATTATTAATTCCAACCCCCTCATTTTAGACACAAGTAAAAACAAGACTCAATGATAGCTGAAGGTGTTTTTTTGTACATTGTATAAGTTTATACACTAATGAATAGAAAAGTACACCTAGAGGGCCATTCAAATGTAGAAGTCACTGATTTTCAGACTAGATTCTACCTTTCAGAATACTATATATAGTGGGTAAAAAGAACTCACAAGTGTATTTGGGAGAATGGTAAGAAGACTAATGTTCTTGCTTGTCCAGTTAAGTATTATTTTATGAAA